>NC_068430.1:19539827-19783937 GCF_023373465.1 Oncorhynchus keta | reverse complement strand
TCAGGGCAAAAGTAAAGTGAAATCAAGTTAAAATAGTTCAATGAAGATTAAATATTGTTTTAGTTATTTTTAAATAATAAAAAGAGCAAAAGTAAGGGAACTAGTGTTTCTATAAGCAATTTGAAATGCCAAAAGACAAAGGTGAAACTTATATAGGTCATAGTCCACCAGAAGTTATGGGGCAATGCATATAAATACATATGGGCTACATACAGTATTTACATCCAACCTACATCATCGTCATTATGTGCGTCATTGTCAAGAAACATTTCACACTGCTTCAACTGCTTTCAGTATGAGAGAGAGAGAGAGGGAGAGAGAGAGAGAGAGAGAGAGAGAGAGAGAGAGAGAGAGAGAGAGAGAGAGAGAGAGAGAGAGAGAGAGAGAGAGAGAGAGAGAGAGAGAGAGAGAGAGAGAGAGAGAGAACTCACATAAAGGAAGATTCCAATTTGACACTTGAATAGCCTGATAATAAACAGTATTTTAATAATATATGCAATGTGAGCTTGGCTTGTCGATGCAGAATAAGTATGTTAGAGTCAACTCCATTGGCCTATGAGTAACAAAGGTCTCCATAGCCCAGGAAATGTCCCTCTGCTATCATGGGGAAATACTGACTTGCATGTTTGAGTCTAACTCACAGTCTAAAACCCTGGTAACACTTTATTTGGATAGTCCATCTGTAAATGATCTACAGACTATCAGTAACATTTAAACTAACTATCTACTAACACTAACCATAGTTCTAAAAATAACCTTAACCCTGACCCTAACTGTAACCTTAGTAAACAGTTGCTTATCAAGAGATAGTTTATTGATAGTAAGCATCTACAGATGGAAAATCCGGACTATCCAAATAGTGTGATCAAAACCCTTAGTTTTTCTGAGACATCCATGACTTCCAATTTCCAAATGTGTAAATTGAAAGAAAACATAACACTGGACAAAACAGCCAAGTTAAGAGGTTTGTTTTTGAGTGGAAATTTGTTCCAGCACAGCAGTGCTGTGATCCCTATGTTAGTAGTGTAATAGGAAGTCAAACACAAGCTCCAAATAGCTCTTAACTTCTGAGTGAAGAGCTCTGCACTGTGTTCCTCTTTGACAAAAGCTTCTGCTCCAATAACTCCGTCTATACAGTTATCAGGCTTTCTTCCTTTATGACGCAGGAACTGGGTACTTTCAGATAAATGATTCAGATGGATCTCCTATAAATACCACTCTGTTAAAAGGAGTGAGGAGATGTGTCCCCAAAATGTGTCTGCAGTATGTTGCATCGGCTTTACGTAGCGCTACTGTTTGATTTATGTCTCACTAAGAATTTTGGTGAGTAAGACAAAGCTAACTTCAGAGCTTTGGGATTTGACAGAGTCATGTATTCATTAAAATGAAAGAATGACAAGACTGCACACAGAGAGAAACTGCCTGTATGTTGTGTTTGCAACGTGGGTATTTTCTATATAATATATACTTATTTTATCTGTTTTAAAGTCTAAAAACAACGTCCTACCTGAATTCCCGACGAAACAGATAAAAAAATGATATTTAAAAGAAAACGTGCCTGTAATTCTAAAACCGATGGTCTCGTGATACACTAAAAGCATAAGTATAGTCCAGTATTTTGAAAATTGTATTTATGAGCTGAATGTGTCTCTGAAAATGTACTGAATGTGTGAATGGTAAGTGGAGGCAAAGTGGGGCGTAGTTCCTCTGCTGGTAAAGCAGGAGAAAGACAGTACGGCAGGAGTCCAGCCTCCTACAGATACACTCAAGGGATGCACTACTGGTTGAAGATTTATACCTGTTTTAACATGTACAGTACACACTCACAGGACAAAACGTTATCCCCAAAGTATTGTAGACGCCAGGGTTCAATAACAGAAGGAACATGATGTTTTTGATTTGATTAAATCAGTAGCTGAAACTTTACAAGGTTTTTCTGAAGTTCATGTTTTTCTGAAGTTTCTAAAAATTAAACAACTATGTCGTATTCCATATGTGGTTATGTGCCATGGATCTCATATAATGTGATGGTTGATAAGTGATTTTGGGGAGTCCCTAAAACGAAGCAGAACAAATAAGTGACGTCTGACAGCAATCCCAGTTTACTGCCAGCTTAGTGCCAGCGTGCTGACTGACTCATAAGCAGTGAATAATAATAATTAACATACCAATTAGACATCTGCTCTATCTCCAGCACTGTCGTGAGGATTAAGTGATTACAATTAAAGTCAAGTGCTCAAATGAGCAAAGAAACACACATCATCCCTTAATTGGCAGCGATCAACAGGCCGATGGGCTTTAAAGTGATGGGCTGAGGAGTGGAGTTTGATTGTTTTGTGAAGAGGGGGCCAACAGAGCTTGTCATATCTGATTAAGTGAAGGGAGATAAGGGGCCAAATGAGCTGGATTGAGCTGTGAGCACCACATGTGGCACAACCACTGGGTGTCAGCACCAATCACATCACGTCACAGCGTCCCTCCCTCTGACAACTAAATCAATGGTCTAATTGACCGGGACCATGGCCACTGTCACAGCAGCATTAAACACAAAGGACGTAGGGACCATCCAGTTATGGCCTGTGCTTTATGTTAAACCAGTTATAGTTCAGGGATAAACAAGGGAGGGCAGTGAGCGAGCCAAGTACTCAGGTTTAACCACGAGATGGCACAGTTAGACCACAAAAAGTAAAGCCAAAATGTAATCTATAGTCCATTGACGGGAGTTCATGTTTCAAACTGGCTTTTGTTTTATGATGTACAGATTAATTACTTGAATTCATTCAATATACTAACACAAACTGAGGAGGGAGAAATTAATTAACACTTCAATATTATCATAAATGGGCCATCTACACTATACGTTTAGAGGGTAAGCACTCATCAATATCACCATCAGTGTGGGAGTTGTATTGTACTGTACAGTGCATAATCAGGAATGCAACCTCAGTCGATATTTTGAAAGAGCGAAATCTATCACCCGGCCCTCTGACCTCTGCTTGTCCAGGTTCACAGGGGTTACATGACAGAGGGGAGGGAAACTCTAGCTCATATTTCCAGCTATTTACCCCCTGGGCCAGGGAATTCAATGTGTCCAACATATTTACATTCAGCGTATGTCTGCCCTCTTCTTTAATACTTCTCTGAATGAAAATGTGTCAAATGTAGAAAAATAGATTTTAGATTTCGATTCAATGTTTATTTAGTCACATGCACAGGGTTGCAGATGTAGTTGCAGTGTACAGTGAAACTCTTAAGGTCTGAGCTCCAACAGTGCAGGGGTGAATGAAACAATAATACAAACAATGATCATTATAATAATATATACATGTTTACAACTGTGTGATGTGACTATGGTCTTCATCAAAACCCTTGAATACATTGCTTTATCAAATATGAACTAAGTAGGCCTATATAATCACAGAGCATGTATATACTTTTAGAAATATCCTGATGGGAACAGGGAAATATTTTCAACATTTCTTACAACCTTCCAAATGACCAACAGTTCATGTCATCTATCTTTGTATCTTTGTTATAATTCAACACTATTATTACAATTTGTTAGAACATTCCATAAGAAGATCACATGAGAGCACCAAGCCAATGCACTGAGAAAGAGCAACACCACTCATTTCAGAGGCTTCTGTCTATCTGCATATCGACAGACAGACAGAGCATGTTGATCTGTCTGCAGTCTCTGCACCCATCCCTGTTTCCACGGCAGCGCAGCAGCCTGCTTGTGCATTCATAGAAATCCTGCCTATTAATTTCCAAGAACCAAGGGTAGCTCTACGCTGATGAAATATGTGCGAGGAGGAGCAGAAGCAATTTCTAAGCAAACAGACACCCCTTCAGTTTATTCTGTTTTGGTTGGCTGGGGCTGGTAGGGGGATGGGGAGGGTGGCTGATCATTTTTAGCCCGGCTGTGGGTTCCTGCATTTCAATCAGACTGAGAAAACACAATCTGGCCGAGGTCGGAGGGATGTTTACTCAAAACATACAGTGTATAACAGTGTGCACATACAGGCTGCCATCAAAGGAATCAATGACTTAATATCAAATGTCTACACATATATGTTGTATACAATATGAGAATGCTGATTTAGAGTTTTTTAGACTGTATTATGTCTATCCAAAAGTCCAAGTTTAGCCCAGTGTATTCTTTTCAGTTCATTTGTTCTATCTTGTTTCATCAAGTAAAGGTTTATTTAACCTTTAGTTAACTAGGCAAGTCAGTTAAGAACAAATTCGTATTTACAATGACGACCTACACCGGCCAAACTCGTACGACGCTGGGCCAATTGTGCGCTGCCCTATGGGACTCCCAATCACGGCCGGATATGATACAGCCTGGAATGGAACCAGGGTGTCCGTAGTGACGCCTCTAGCACTGAGATGCAATGCCTTAGACCTCTATGCCACTCAGGAGCCTATATATGACATCTCTTACATGCAGAGACTATGTCACACAAGCCCTGCTAGGTTATTGTATGAATGATTCACCAGCACACTGACTATGGGTGCCTGCACTGCTCTCTGGCTGCTCTCTGGTGGAGTGAATCAGTATGCAGGGACAGAGTCAGAGGCATGCCCGCTTGCAGAGAGGAGCTGCAGGTTGGTACCCATCACACATCAGACAGGATCAAAACATCTCAACCTGTCCTTCCTTGGCTCCTGACTGACGTCAAATCCATTCTATGGGAGTGTTGCCATCCTCAGCGGAGTCTGCAATAAGACTGCAGCTCATCCAAACTGTACATAACATCTATGCATCGAATTACATTTCCCAGTTCCCACTGGAATGAAGCATGTGGGACTGACTGACTGACAAGCTGACTGCGTCAGAATGGCCTTGGGAATTATAAGCATGCAAGAACGGTTCACAGTTCCCACAAGGGTGCGTGCTCAGCCCCTCCTGTACTCCCTGTTCACCCACGACTGCGTGGCCATGCACTCCTCCAACTCAATCATCAAGTTTGCAGATGACACAACTGTAGTGGGCTTTATTACCAGCAACAACAAGACAGCCTACAGGGAAGAGATGAGGGCACTCGGAGTGTGGTGTCAGGAAAACAACCTCTCACTCAAAGTCAACAAAACAAAGGAGATTATCGTGGACTTCAGGAGACAGCAGAGGGAGCACCCCCTATCCACATAGAAGGGACAGCAGTGGAGAATAATAATAATAATAATATATGCCATTTAGCAGACGCTTTTATCCAAAGCGACTTACATACAAGGTGTGCATACAAGGTGGAAAGTTTTAAGTTCCTCGGTGTACACATCACAGACGAACTGAAATGGTCCACTCACACAGACAGTGTGGTGAAGAAGGTGCAACAGCGCCTCTTCAACCTCCGGAGGCTGAAGAAATTTGGCTTGTCACCCAAAACCCTGACAAACTTTTACAGATGCACAATCGTTAGCTTCCTGTTGGGCTGTATCACATCCTGGTACGGCAACTGCACCGCCCTCAACTGCAAGGCTCTCCAGAGAGTGGTGCGATCTGCACAAAACATCACCAGGGGCAAAATACCTGCCCTCCATAACATCTACAGCACCCGATGTCACAGGAAGGCCAAAAAGATCATCAAGGACAACAACCACCCGAACCACTGCCTGTTCACACCGCTATCATCCAGAAGGCGAGGTCAGTACAGGTGCATCAAAGCTGGGACCGAGAGACTGAAAAACAGCTTCTATCTCAAGGCCATCAAACTGCTTAACAGCAATCATTAACTCAGAGAGGCTGCTGCCTACATGGAGACCCAATCACTGGCCACTTTAATAAATGGATCACAAGTCACTTTATACAATGCACTCTAAATAATACCACATTAATAATGTTTACATATCTGGTATAACTCATCACACGTATATACTGTATTTTATTTATAATGTTTACATATCTTACATTACTTATATTATAAGTATATGCTGTATTTTATACCATCTATTGCACATTGCAATTGCCACTCGGCCATCACTTATCCATAAACTTACATGTACATACTCTCATTCACCCCTTTAGATTTGTGTGTATTAGGTAGTTATTACAGCACTGTCGGAAATGGAAGCTCAAGCATTTCTCTACACTCGCATTAACATCTGTTAACCATGTGTATGTGACAAATAAAATGTGATTTGATTTAACTAAATCAATGCACTCCTCAAATTCATCCAAGACTCACTATGAGCCCATCTACCTCATAGTCCATTTGTAAAGGGTTTATAAAGGGTTTGTGATGATGTTATTAACAGTTATTTAATCATTTGTAAATGCATTATAAATCATTAATAAATGGGTTATAACAAATTGGTCCAAATAGTGCGATAGCTAGTCAGTCCTTGCCAGATAGTGAGCCACTATTTATTTCCTGCCTATTGCAGCATCTTTTCAGCAGTTACAAAATGTTGATAACCCATTTGTTAATGGTCAGTGTATTGCCACTTTAAAATAAGGTATCATTTTAGCAGTTATAAATGTTTATAGGTCTGTCACTTTAAAATCAGGAATAGTTTTAAAAGTTATTCATGTGGGTAATCATTTCTAGGTGATTTGAGAGTTCACTCAGAGCTTATACTTACAGGTAGTATTGGGTACTCATCACTTCATACATGAGAGAAGATTCAACACTTCACTCAATGAATGGCGGGTATGAAGACCAAAACATTCAATGTTGTGAGAGGATACCTCCTCCTCACCAACGTGATTTTGGTTACCATTTCACCACAGAGCGTTCACCATACGTAGACTACCACAGAGAAGTGGTAAGTGTGTGTTGATATAATCTGGTAAGGAGAAATGATGATTGAATAATGTTCTGGATGTAAATTTGGCCAGAGCATCAGGGTTTCAAAGACACATCATGAAAACCAACCTCTTCTGTTCCTGAGACAGAGCAACAATGCATCACACCCAAAAGTGAGAAAATAACTATTGTGCAACTGTGCAACTATTGCAAACAAGGTTACGTTATGATACGTAAGAGTTCGTCTTATAAGTGTTTTTGTAAGTGCATTTATAAATGGTTAATAACTGGAGGTAAATATTGGCTCACTGACCAATAATTTCACTATTTTGACCTTTGCCATATAACCGTTTATTAATAGTTTATAATGCATTTTCAAATAATTAAAATACCATTAATAACGTAATTATAACTCATTTATTAACCCTTTACAAATGGAACCGTATTGTAAAGTGCTACATAAGCAAACACGTATGTACCAAATGGCAATCAGAGTCAAAATAAAGGTAAAAGGAAGCTCATCCTTATCTGTGCATTACTGAGCTTTTCACATAATCACCATTATGTCAACAGCTACAGCTGATGCAGCATTATCACTGTCATCATGATTATCATCATCCATCCTCATCTCTATAAAAATCAAACACATTATCAAATGTAAAAAGTGGATACATAATCATACTACTCAGGGTGTCATATTGAAAGCTTTTATAAACAATCTCCCAGGCAGGAAGACAAAGAAACACTCATAAATCCCTATGGAAACAGAGGAGTCCATTATCAGTGAGTTGATAAAACAGCACTTCAGTAGCAGCGTTGCCATACTGCGGAGACGTGGAGTAGACGGCTCATCACCATCACAGAGCCCTCTCTCTGCCTCTCTCTCTATCTCTCTCTCTCTCTTTATTGGCATGGGAAACGTGTTAACATTGCCAAAGCAAGCGAGGTAGATAATATACAAAACTGAAATAAACAATAAAAATGAACAGTAAACATTACACATACAGAAGTTTCAAAACAATAAAGACATTACAAATGTCATATTACGTATATATACAGTGTTGCTCTCTCTCTCTCTCTCTCTCTCTCTCTCTCTCTCTCTCTCTCTCTCTCTCTCTCTAAATGGCATATATATATATATATATCTCTCTCTCTCTCTCTCCTCCATCTCTGCTTCTCTCTCTCTCTCTCTCTCTCTCTCTCTCTCTCTCTCTCTCTCTCTCTCTCTCTCTCCTCCATCTCTGCTCTCTCTCTCTCTCTCTCTCTCTCTCTCTCTCTCTCTCTCTCTCTCTCTCTCTCTCTCTCCTCCATCTCTGCTTCTCTCTCTCTCTCTCTCTCTCTCTCTCTCTCTCTCTCTCTCTCTCTCTCCTCCATCTCTGCTTCTCTCTCTCTCTCTCTCTCTCTCTCTCTCTCTCTCTCTCTCTCTCTCTCCTCCATCTCTGCTTCTCTCTCTCTCTCTCTCTCTCTCTCTCTCTCTCTCTCTCCATCTCTGCTCTCTCTCTCTCTCTCTTCTCTCTCTCTCTCTCTCTCTCTCTCTCTCTCCTCCATCTCTCTCTCTCTCTCTCTCTCTCTCTCTCTCTCTCTCTCTCTCTCTCTCTCTCTCTCTCTCTCTCTCTCTCCATCTCTGCTTCTCTCTCTCTCTCTTCTCTCTCTCTCTCTCTCTCTCTCTCTCTCCTCCATCTCTGCTTCTCTCTCTCTCTCTTTCTCTCTCTCTCTCTCTCTCTCTCCTCCATCTCTGCTCTCTCTCTCTCTCTCTCTCTCTCTCTCTCTCTCTCTCTCTCTCCTCCATCTCTTCTCTCTCTCTCTCTCTTCTCTCTCTCTCTCTCTCTCTCTCTCTCCTCCATCTCTGCTTCTCTCTCTCTCTCTCCTCCATCTCTGCTTCTCTCTCTGCCTCCTCTCTTTCTCTCTGCCTCATTGTATCAGTTGGCATGCTGATGAAATAGAAACTCTCCTCTCTTGAGAGATAATTCATAATAATTCAGTCTTGGTGAATGAATAAGGGGTCTACAGTAGAAATTAATCACATCAGTGACTCGTCACCAAACATTTGTCAACGTGCAGAGAATACTATTTAATCGGGGGAGGAAAACACTGAGGCTGTATTGTCGAGAGCTATTGAGAGGTGGAAAATATATGTTGTCTTGTCCTCAGTGTGGATGAGAGGATCATTTGACAACCAAATAGAACAGAAATACAGATTAGGTTGCATGTGTGCACTAGCCATGCAACCTCTTGTGTAACTAAATACGGGCAAAATATAATTGATTGGAAAACCTAATTGATTATTTTGAATACTTTTAAAACCAGCCTTCAAAGTCTTCTACATTCTTGTAGATCTGAAGAATATGTAAATAACACAAAAAAGTTCCCCTCGCTACCCTAGCCTTTCGCCTTTCCTCTGCTGTGATGTGTTGATTCCAGAGGGAATTCTCTTAAGCCTTTGCCCCCCTCTCCTCATCCCTCCTCCTCCTCCCTCTACCCTCCTCCTCCTCATCCCCCTCCTCCCACTCCTCATCCCCCTCCTTCTCCTCATCCTACCCTCCCCCTCTCCCTCCCACTTCTCATTCTCTCCCACCTCCTCCTCCTCCTCCCCCTCCTAGATCGCTCATTAGGATTGGTTGGCCGAGCACTCAGAGTTTTGTTTGGATGGCTCCCAAATGGAAACACACATTTGGAGTGGTGCCAGGCTTTCAGCTTCTTACATGATTTGCAGTGTGAATAATGGCTGCTTGTTGGCGAGAGAGGCCCGGCATACAGTACAGGGCTGTCACAGGTACCCATCACAATCCTCCAACAGTGTAACAGGGAAAGTTCTGAGTCAACTCAGGCAGATTTTAAACATTCTCCTGGTGATGAATACTGTGAAGACGAATTCCTGATTCTAAGACAAGGCTTTAAAACAGACAATTCATCGCAACCTCCCTAAATGTACACTATCATACATCCAGTAAGAGCGATTTAGCAGTAATACTGAAAAACACCCTGATCACACATGAAAGCATGACCTAGTCCATCCAGCAGTAAGGCAGGTTGGAGAACACAACACAAATCCAAGGCCTGCACAGACGATTTCTCTCCAGAATGAACCAAGCCGTGTGACTACAGTGATTAAGGCTTAAGACTAAATGGATGGTGCATCCACTGCAATTAAGTCCTATTAATTACTAAGTCGGCGATGTGGAGTATTATGCAGGTCACATACATGTATAAGTGAGGTTCAGTGAGTAGGTCAACAATGATTATACACTGCATCAAACAGGCGGTGAGCAGCCATTTGTTCAGTAGTAATTAGCCCCAATGATAAGAGCAATGCACTACATTAAACGAAAGAGGATAGAACATGTCCAACCACTTTAACACTGGGAAATTAAGACGATAATAGACAATAAAGGTCAGACAATCTGAATGAGGACAACACAATCTTTTTCACCCTCTGATCACGGTAAGACAACAGCAGTTTATCAGTTTTCAGAGAATTGCACTGGGTACTCATTAGTCCAGAATTGGTTCGTAACGAGTTCATTTCCACATGACATCAATCAAAAAGGATTGTGTAAAAAGAGACAGTGTATCGTTAAACCTTTAGGCTAGCGTTGTGTAAGACTGCTTAGACAGCGACAGAGCCAGATATCAGGTTGTCGGGCTGTGTAAATGGTCCCAGACAGCAGGCGAAGCCAAGCCCTGAGGTGCAGGCAGATGGAGACGTGACTACTATCAGAAGCTGGGTTTCTGACTTCCAGGTACATCTGCTTTACAAGCCTCTCAAGGCACCAGAGTTCATCAATAATTTACCGCACGGCCACTGGTGTTAACACTATTCTTAAACGCAGTCATTATGTATAAGAAACACACACAGACGCACACATGCACACATGAGCACGGACGAACACGCACACACAGAGATAATGTGAATGTTATGAAATGATCATCATTATCTCATGTCATCATGATAAGGTAGGTATAATAGGACAATAATGGCAGGCTAAGACGATACAATATGGTCAGTGTACAAACGAGGGCAAAAGAGGATTCAAGGCAGAGTCAAGTATCCTAGAACGTATGGATTGTCTGAAATAAACTCTATACTCAATATCAGTTCAGTTCCTGGCACAAATATGAACAAAATACAGACATGTTCTTGAACAGAGATTTACAGTCCCAGCTTTGCTCAATAAATCCTTTATCATTGGGATTTTAATGGCTGTTTTGATCTCAGCAGACAGATGGGAGACAGCGTTAAAATCGTTTTGACTTTTGACCAATCCATGTAGATGGGCACTATAAGACAATAGCAATAACTGCAATATAGTTAGTAGTTACGCATCTATCACAAATCATGTCTGCTCTTAATGTGCTACTTGTTTTTTTGTCAACTCATGAGGAACGGGTTGCAATCCATTTTTCTCACCAGCTCAGCTGTTGCTGCTGGCAAAATAAGGGAAAAGTGTTGAAAAGATAATTGGCAACAGTTATTAGCATCGTTCATCATCATCAACATTCATACGCCTAATGTAAGCTGCAGAGACTTTCTGTCTGGAAATAAGACCACGAAACAAACCACCATCTCTGCCAGTCATGATTAGTCTTGGTCATTAGAGGGGAATTCCTGTCCTCAGACTAGAGATCAGTGTCATATTGACTCTAGCCCATCAAACTAAATGGCTATCCTTGCTGATTGCAGTAGATGAATGAGATGTGTGTGTGGTGTGTGTGACGTGTATTCATAATAAGAAATGCAAAGCTTTTCAGCTGAATATCTCAGCAACTACATTAGGGCCAGCAGAATGTAGCATGTTTGCTGGAGTCTTCTGTTGGAGTGAGAAAACCTAATGATGTTCAAGGAAGCAGTGGAGGAAAATGTCCTTTGTAAGCATGTGCTCAGTTCAATTTTCTTAAGTGATTTGTCTGTGCACCAAACTACAACATGTATCAAATGGACTATAATCATCTTTTCTGTCAGCTGTTAGAGTTCGAAGGGCATGTCCCACTGGTTGAATCAACTGGTTGAATCAACATTGTTTCCACGTCATTTCAACTAAATGATTCAATGTGATGACGTTGAATCAACGTGGAAAACTGATTGGATTTGAAAAAAAGTTGTCAATGTCAGGGAATTGCAACTTTTTTTCACCCAACTTTTTACCTAAATCCAAGTGATTTCACATTGAATTCACGTTAGTTGACAACTCAACCAAATGTAAATCTAAACTAGACGTTGATCAGTGCCCAGTGGGGGGGAGGGCTTGTAGAGATGGGCAGAGTCACCAACCTCTAATGCACTCCAAGCCACTGCAGTTATGAAGGTGTTAACACTCTGCGGTAAAAATAATCCACCAGGAAATGAAAGAAATGCAGCAGAGATTGCACTCAAGAGATTCCGAGTCACAAAGAAACTGTTTATCTCAGCGGGGGTGCTTAACAAGAAGAGTGCTTTGATTTCAGCTCCTGGCTGGTACACGGAGAGGCTCTCAGAGGGGTCTGACTTGTGAGGAGGGAGGGAGTGTGTTGAGTGGGTTGAGAGCTGCAGCTCAGTACAGGGCCTGGCTGTCTGAGGAGATGCAGGTGGCTGTAACCCCCAGGTGGTCCCCTCTCCTGCTACATTACCTGCTTAATACACACTGGTAACCATACTTCCAACCTGCCATACATACACATAGATAACATGTGCATTCTGCAAAATGTCAACATCTAGTGGATGAGAATGCTAGAATCATGGGGCAACCTGGGAAACAAACATGAGAAAAATAATTTCACATTTTCGCTGAACTAATTGCCTTGAGACAAATGCAAACTTGAAGTAAGGTCTGCATAGAGAGTGACAAAGAGGATGGCCTTGCTCAGGGGCAGACTGGGTCAGAAATTCAGCCCAGGCATTTCAGCCATGCCAGCCGACATCACCGCTACTTACACACACAGGCAGTAATGCTACTGACAATGCCTTATAAATGGTATATTACCTTTAAAATAAAGTGTTACCCTGTTTTCTTCTATTTAATTATATGAAGCCTAATATTTAAACACTTATCAAATCAAAGTTTATTTGCCACATGCGCCGAATACACAGGTTACCTTACAGTGAAATGCTTACTTACAGGCTCCAACCAATAGTGCAAAAAGGTATTAGATGAACAATAAGCAAGTAAAGAAATAAAAACAACAGTAAAAAGACAGTGAAAAAAAACAGTAGCGAGGCTATAAACAGTAGTGAGGCTACATACAGACACCGTTTAGTCGGGCTGATTGAGGTAGTATCTACATGTAGATATGGTTAAAGTGACTATGCATATATGATGAACAGAGAGTAGCGGTAGCGTAAAAGAGGGGTTGGTGGGTAGTGGGTAGTGGGGAGTGGGTAGTGGGTAGTGGGGAGTGGGTAGTGGGGAGTGGGAGTGGGTAGTGGGTAGTGGGGAGTGGGGAGTGGGTAGTGGGTAGTGGGTAGTGGGTAGTGGGGAGTGGGTAGTGGGTAGTGGGGAGTGGGTAGTGAGGAGTGGGTAGTGGGTAGTGGGGAGTGGGGAGTGGGTAGTGGGGAGTGGGTAGTGAGGAGTGGGTAGTGGGTAGTGGGGAGTGGGGAGTGGGGAGTGGGTAGTGGGTAGTGAGGAGTGGGTAGTGGGGAGTGGGTAGTGGGTAGTGGGTAGTGGGGAGTGGGTAGTGGGGAGTGGGTAGTGGGTAGTGGGTAGTGGGGAGTGGGTAGTGGGTAGTGGGGAGTGGGTAGTGGGTAGTGGGTAGTGGGTAGTGGGGAGTGGGGAGTGGGTAGTGGGTAGTGGGTAGTGGGTAGTGGGTAGTGGGGAGTGGGTAGTGGGGAGTGGGTAGTGGGTAGTGGGTAGTGGGGAGTGGGTAGTGGGTAGTGGGTAGTGGGGAGTGGGTAGTGGGGAGTGAGTAGTGGGTGGAAGGACACAATTCATATACAATTCATAAACAGTTGAGAAGCCCTTTTGTCCTAGACTTGGCACTCTGGTACAGCTTGCCATGTGGTAGTAGAGAGAACAGTCTATGACTGGGGTGGCTGGGGTCTTTGACAATTTTTAGGGCCTTCCTCTGACACCGCCTGGTGTAGAGGTCCTGGATGGCAGGCAGCTTAGCCCCAGTGATGTACTGGGCCGTACACACTACCCTCTGTAGTGCCTTGCGGTCGGAGGCCGAGCAATTGTCATACCAGGCAGTGATGCAACCAGTCAGATGCTTTTGATGTTGCAGCTGTAGAACCTTTTGAGAATCTCAGGACCCATATCAAATCTTTTTAGTTTCCTGAGGGGGAATTGGCTTTGTCGTGCCCTCTTCACGACTGTCTTGGTGTGTTTGGACCATTCTAGTTTGTTGTTGATGTGGACACCAAGGAACTTGAAGCTCTCAACCTGCTCCACTACAGCCCCGTCGATGAGAGTGGGGGTGTGCTCGGTCCTCCTTTTCCTTTTCCTGTAGTCCACAATCATCTCCTTAGTCTTGGTTAAATTGAGGGATCTAAAGTAGGCAGGAGGGAACACTTGAAATGCACTATTTGAAATATGTATTTAGGCTGTTATAAGGTATTATATACAGTAAGCCAGGCATTTATAGTGATTTTCTTCTTTGTCTAATATATGTGTTTATTCATTCACCACAGCTACATTATGGGAATGGGTCATTTCTCTCTTTCCCTCTCTCTCTGTTTTATTCTATTGAATTCAATATACAACATTCTATGTTGGCCAAAAAAGCAGTGACGGGCCTTTCAGCGAATGAAATAAGCGAGAGATAGGCGGGACTTTCCAGCCTTCAGTTTAGTGGCTATGTAATGTAATCCGACACTAGAGTTACTACAGCTCATAAACTCACTTGCTGGTCTGAAGAGACTGAGATACAAAAGCTAATAAATATTGATAAAACAATGAAAATACACAGTCCCCAAATTGACCTTTATTGTAATCAGTGCTGGGAAAGTACCCAAACATCTTACTTGATTAAAAAAAACTAAAGATACCTTAATAAAAAATGACTCCAAGAAAAATGAAAGTCACCCAGTAAAATACTACTTGAGTAAAAGTCTAAAAGTATTTGATTTTAAATATACTTAAGTATCTAAAGTAAATGTAATTGCTAAAATACACTTCAGTTGTAAAAGTAAAAGTATAAATAATTTCACATTCCTTACATTATGGAATGATTTTCTTGTCCTACTAAGCATTTGAAATGTAACAGGTACTTTTGGGTGTCAGGGAAAATGTATGGTGTAACAAGTACATTATTTTCTTTAGGAATGCAGTGGAATAAAATGAAAAGTTGTCAAAAATATAAATAGTAAAGTAAAGTACATATACTTAAGTACTTCTTTAAAGTATTTTTACTTAAGTACTTTTCATCACTGATTGTAATACATGATGAGTTGTGTTTGGTAAAAAACACTGGAAAGATGTCTAGTATCTTCCGGCGCCGAATTAGATGGCCGCCTCGCTTCGCGTTCTAGGAAACTATGCAGTTTTTTGTTTTTTACGTGTTATTTCTTACATTAGTACCCCAGGTCATCTTAGGTTTCATTACATACAGTCGAGAAGAACTACTGAATATAAGATCAGCATCAACTCACCATCAGTACGACCAAGAATATGTTTTCCTTGCGGATCCTGTGTTCTGCCTTACAAACAGGACAACGGAATGGCGCTTGCAGCGACCCAAGGAAACGACTACGAAAAAGAGGGAAACGCGGCGGTGTTCTGGTCAGACTCCGAAAAGGGCACATCGCGCACCACTTCCCAGTATTCTTCTTGCCAATGTCCAGTCTCTCGACAACAAGGTTGATGAAATCCGAGCAAGGGTGGCATTCCAGAGGGACATCAGAGACTGCAACGTTCTCTGCTTTACGGAAACATGGCTTACTGGGAAGACGCTATCCAGGGCGGTGCAGCCAACGGGTTTCTCCACGCATCGCGCGGACAGAAACAAACATCTCTCTGGTAAGAAGAGTGGCGGGGGCGTATGCCTCATGACTAACGGGACATGGTGTGATGAAGGAAACATACAGGAACTCAAATCCTTCTGTTCACCTGATTTAGAATTCCTCACAATCAAATGTAGACCGCATTATCTTCCAAGAGAATTCTCTTCGATTATAATCACAGCCGTATATATCCCCCAAGCAGACACATCGATGGCTCTGAACGAACTTTATTTAACTCTTTGCAAACTGGAAAACATTTATCCGGAGGCTGCATTCATTGTAGCTGGGGATTTTAACAAAGCCAATCTGAAAACAAGACTCCTAAATTTTATCAGCATATCGATTGCGCAACCAGGGTGGTAAAACCTTGGATCATTGTTACTCTAACTTCCGCGACGCATATAAGGCCCTGCCCCGCCCCCTTTCGGAAAAGCTGACCACGACTCCATTTTGCTGATCCCTGCCTACAGGCAGAAATTAAAACAAGAGGCTCCCACGCTGAGGTCTGTCCAACGCTGGTCAGACCAAGCTGACTCTACACTCCAAGACTGCTTCCATCACGTGGACTGGGACATGTTTCGTATTGCGTCAGATGGGAATATTGACGAATACGCTGATTCGGTGTGCGAGTTCATTAGAACGTGCGTCGAAGATGTCGTTCCCATAGCAACGATAAAAACATTCCCAAACCAGAAACCGTGGATTGATGGCAGCATTCGCGTGAAACTGAAAGCGCGAACCACTGCTTTTAATCAGGGCAAGGTGTCTGGCAACATGACTGAATACAAACAGTGCAGCTATTCCCTCCGCAAGGCTATTAAACAAGCTAAGCGTCAGTACAGAGACAAAGTGGAATCTCAATTCAACGGCTCAGACACAAGAGGCATGTGGCAGGGTCTACAGTCAATCACGGACTACAAGATGAAATCCAGCCCAGTCA
The DNA here is from genome assembly GCF_023373465.1 of Oncorhynchus keta. Taxonomy (NCBI): domain Eukaryota; kingdom Metazoa; phylum Chordata; class Actinopteri; order Salmoniformes; family Salmonidae; genus Oncorhynchus; species Oncorhynchus keta. The sequence continues at coordinate 19,767,334 of NC_068430.1, read as the reverse complement.
CGGACCAGGATGTCTTGCTCCCAGGCAGACTAAATAACTTTTGCCCGCTTTGAGGACAATACAGTGCCACTGACACGGCCTGCAACGGAAACATGCGGTCTCTCCTTCACTGCAGCTGAGGTGAGTAAGACATTTAAACGTGTTAACCCTCGCAAGGCTGCAGGCCCAGACGGCATCCCCAGCCGCGCCCTCAGAGCATGCGCAGACCAGCTGGCCGGTGTGTTTACGGACATATTCAATCAATCCCTATACCAGTCTGCTGTTCCCACATGCTTCAAGAGGGCCACCATTGTTCCTGTTCCCAAGAAAGCTAAGGTAACTGAGGTAAACGACTACCGCCCCCGTAGCACTCACTTCCGTCATCATGAAGTGCTTTGAGAGACTAGTCAAGGACCATATCACCTCCACCCTACCTGACACCCTAGACCCACTCCAATTTGCTTACCGCCCAAATAGGTCCACAGACGATGCAATCTCAACCACACTGCACACTGCCCTAACCCACCTGGACAAGAGGAATACCTATGTGAGAATGCTGTTCATCGACTACAGCTCGGCATTCAACACCATAGTACCCTCCAAGCTCGTCATCAAGCTGTCCTGTGCAACTGGGTACTGGACTTCCTGACGGGCCGCCCCCAGGTGGTGAGGGTAGGCAACAACATCTCCTCCCCGCTGATCCTCAACACGGGGGCCCCACAAGGGTGCGTTCTGAGCCCTCTCCTGTACTCCCTGTTCACCCACGACTGCGTGGCCACGCACGCCTCCAACTCAATCATCAAGTTTGCGGACGACACAACAGTGGTAGGCTTGATTACCAACAACGACGAGACGGCCTACAGGGAGGAGGTGAGGGCCCTCGGAGTGTGGTGTCAGGAAAATAACCTCACACTCAACGTCAACAAAACTAAGGAGATGATTGTGGACTTCAGGAAACAGCAGAGGGAACACCCCCTATCCACATCGATGGAACAGTAGTGGAGAGGGTAGCTGGTTTTAAGTTCCTCGGCATACACATCACAGACAAACTGAATTGGTCCACTCACACTGACAGCGTCGTGAAGAAGGCGCAGCAGCGCCTATTCAACCTCAGGAGGCTGAAGAAATTCGGCTTGTCACCAAAAGCACTCACAAACTTCTACAGATGCACAATCGAGAGCATCCTGGCGGGCTGTATCACCGCCTGGTACGGCAACTGCTCCGCCCTCAACCGTAAGGCTCTCCAGAGGGTAGTGAGGACTGCACAACGCATCACCGGGGGCAAACTACCTGCCCTCCAGGACACCTACACCACCCGTTGTTACAGGAAGGCCATAAAGATCATCAAGGACATCAACCACCCGAACCACTGCCTGTTCACCCCGCTATCATCCAGAAGGCGAGGTCAGTACAGGTGCATCAAAGCTGGGACCGAGAGACTGAAAAACAGCTTCTATCTCAAGGCCATCAGACTGTTAAACAGCCACCACTAACAGTGAGTGGCTGCTGCCAACACACTGTCATTGACACTGACCCAACTCCAGCCATTTTAATAATGGGAATTGATGGGAATTATGTAAATATATCACTAGCCACTTTAAACAATGCTACCTTATATAATGTTACTTACCCTACATTATTCATCTCATATGCATATGTATATACTGTACTCTACATCATCGACTGCATCCTTATGTAACACATGTATCACTAGCCACTTTAACTATGCCACTTTGTTTACTTTGTCTACACACTCATCTCATATGTATATACTGTACTCGATACCATCTACTGTATGCTGCTCTGTACCATCACTCATTCATATATCCTTATGTACATGTTCCTTATCCCCTTACACTGTGTATAAGACAGTAGTTTTGGAATTGTTAGTTAGATTACTTGTTGGTTATCACTGCATTGTCGGAACTAGAAGCACAAGTATTTCGCTACACTCGCATTTAACATCTGCTAACCATGTGTATGTGACAAATAAAAAATTTGATTTGATAGTAGATACTATTGTCTTACCTATGTGTTATAAAAGCCAATCTAAAGACTTGTTAAGCTATATTGCAATGTTCCCCCGAATGCCACTTCCCTAATTAGCATATACAGCCAAAATATTAGGCCTAACTGGCAGTAGTACGCTACATGATCTGTGTCAGTGTGCGTGAGTGTGTCTTTGTCTGTTTTCTTCCTACTTTGACTGCATCACAGCAGATGATCTATCATTTCTCACAGACACAGACACAGTACTCGGACCAGCAGAATCAGAACTTTTAGCAAAAAAGTTGGTTAATTTCACACATTTAGCAGCGTCTGCCTCAAGAGATGTTTTTTGGTATCTCCAACTTTTTTGGCAACACAATTTGTATTTATTTTGACTAAGCGACTGACAGTCAGAGCAGGTTTCACTCTCTTTGATGATATGCGTTTGACTTTGAATGTGAATTTGCACCACTTTATCTCAGCCAATCAGAATACTGGGCCAGGCGATCTTGGCGGAAGGCCGGCCGTTGCCTACTAGTCAGCCATGTACTTAATATAGATTATTATGACAATAGAGAAATAGCACAAAAATACTTAGAAAAAACAGGCTCATGGGCCGCCAGCTGTGTCAATTATCGTTTTTTACATCTCATTTTTTAGGTACATTTTGACCAGCCCACCCTACTAAAAGATGGTCCGGCCATTCCAGCATTTGCCAGAATTGCCAGACAGCCAATCTGCCCATGGCCTTGCTTTAAGACTAGTCTACCACTGATTATGCTTGGAAGCAGATTAGTGCTATCACATTTTGCAGATCATGGACAATACTTTGTCTCATACCCACTTAATCAAACTGGTGTTCTACCAATGCTCTGGATCCCCCGTTTAGCTAACACGCTGAACAGACTACACTTTATGTCTTGAGAATCATTAAAATACAATATATTTTCTGCCTAATCTCTACATGATAAATTAGCCATTACTGTACCATCAAAATATTTGGAATTGGAGAAACATCAGGCACATTTCCTTTCTGTTAAACAAATTGTTCAGCATTTGGTCTCATGATTTCCTCTGCGCATAAAAGCTGCTCTCTTATCTGCAGATGTTCTCCCCTTCCTCACCATATGGATCAATTCACAGCGCAGTGCAGGCCGGTGAAGTCTTGGCTGGAGGAGAGGTTCTCCAGGGGAAGAGAGCCATCTGTTGGGACCTGAGTGTAGCAGAAGCCATTCTGAAGAGAGTCTCTCTCTTTATGGGAGAGTCTGGAAGACAGGCAGAGTGGAGTAAGCAGCAGGGAAGCCCAAACCCTGTCACTGGATAGCCCAAAGTCTTTACAAGGACTGTACTGAACCACAAGAACTACTGCACAATCTGAGACTAGAGCCCCAACAACAGGTGGAATAGGAGAAAGGGCAGCAAGGTTTTATGATTTATGTGTACAATTCTACTTAGTTCAAATCAAATCAAATCAAATCAAATTTATTTATATAGCCCTTCGTACATCAGCTGATATCTCAAAGTGCTGTACAGAAACCCAGCCTAAAACCCCAAACAGCAAACAATGCAGGTGTAAAAGCACGGTGGCTAGGAAAAACTCCCTAGAAAGGCCAAAACCTAGGAAGAAACCTAGAGAGGAACCGGGCTATGTGGGGTGGCCAGTCCTCTTCTGGCTGTGCGGGTACAGATTATAACAGAACATGACCAAGATGTTCAAATGTTCATAAATGACCAGCATGGTCGAATAATAATAAGGCAGAACAGTTGAAACTGGAGCAGCAGCACAGTCAGGTGGACTGGGGACAGCAAGGAGCCTTCATGTCAGGTAGTCCTGGGGCACGGTCCTAGGGCTCAGGTCAGTTGAAACTGGAGCAGGAGCATGGCCAGGTGGACTGGGGACAGCAAGGAGTCCTCATGTCAGGTAGTCCTGGGACATGGTCCTAGGGCTCAGGTCCTCCGAGAGAGAGAAAGAAAGAGAGAAGGAGAGAATTTAGATTCACACAGGACACCGAATAGGACAGGAGAAGTACTCCAGATATAACAAACTGACCCTAGCCCCCGACACATAAACTACTGCAGCATAAATACTGGAGGCTGAGACAGGAGGGGTCAGGAGACACTGTGGCCCCATCCGAGGACACCCCGGACAGGGCCAAACAGGAAGGATATAACCCCACCCACTTTGCCAAAGCACATCCCCCACACCACTAGAGGGATATCTTCAACCACCAACTTACCATCCTGAGACAACAGTATAGCCCACAAAGATCTCCGCCACGGTACAACCCAAGGGGGCAACCCAGACAGGCCGACCACAACAGTGAATCAACCCACCCAGGTGACGCACCCCCAGGGACGGCACGAGAGAGCCCCCAGCAAGCCAGTGACTCAGCCCCCGTAACAGGGTTAGAGGCAGAGAATCCCAGTGGAAAGAGGGGAACCGGCCAGGCAGAGACAGCAAGGGCGGTTCGTTGCTCCAGAGCCTTTCCGTTCACCCTCCCACTCCTGGGCCAGACTACACTCAATCATATGACCCACTGAAGAGATGAGTCTTCAGTAAAGACTTAAAGGTTGAGACCGAGTTTGCGTCTCTGACATGGGTAGGCAGACCGTTCCATAAAAATGGAGCTCTATAGGAGAAAGCCCTGCCTCCAGCTGTTTGCTTAGAAATTCTAGGGACAATTAGGAGGCCTGCGTCTTGTGACCGTAGCGTACGTGTAGGTATGTACGGCAGGACCAAATCAGAGAGGTAGGTAGGAGCAAGCCCATGTAATGCTTTGTAGGTTAGCAGTAAAACCTTGAAATCAGCCCTTGCTTTGACAGGAAGCCAGTGTAGAGAGGCTAGCACTGGAGTAATATGATCAAATTTTTTGGTTCTAGTCAGGATTCTAGCAGCCGTATTTAGCACTAACTGAAGTTTATTTAGTGCTTTATCCGGGTAGCCGGAAAATAGAGCATTGCAGTAGTCTAACCTAGAAGTGACAAAAGCATGGATTAATTTTTTGCTCTTTATACTTAAAGAGCTGAGAAGCCTGGTCTCAAGAGTAGACATAACATAGTAAACGTAAATCCGGGACACTAAAATTAGTATGATATGTTATGGTTGGTATGGTTACGTAAGACAGATGGCTACTTAAGGCAAAAACTAAAGTAGGTTGGTTGGTCAGTGGATGGTTGGGTGTATAACATGAAAGTCTAGCAACCAAAAGGTTGCAAGTTTGAATCTCGTCAAGGACAACTTTAGCATTTCAGCTAATGAGTAACTTTTCAACTACTTACTTCTTTTTAGCTATTTTGCAACTACTTAGCATGTTAGCTAACCCTTCCCCTAACCTTAACCCTTTAACCTAACTCCAAAACATAACATTAACCACTACCCTAGCTATGGTTAACCAGGTAGCTAACGTTAGAATTCCTAACACGTTTTGCAAATTCGTAACATATTGTCATCCAGGTTGCTGCTGCTTCTGCTCTGAGCTCAGCCTCATCCCACTGTCTGAAAGAGCTTCACTGACCTGCTGCTCTGCGAAACAGCCTCTAGGGAGGAAGGTGCTCCCTAGCAGACTTTCCTGGGACCGTCTACGTGTAAGGATCCCCGTGTCTCTGCACTGTCCCCCACTGTCCCCAAAAAGCCTCACTGTCACCTCCCTCTCTCCTCATACACTTAGAAATCTCAATCAGTGACAGTGCAGGAGACGGTCTTGACGGCTGATCTGTGAATGCAGCCAGATATGACTGATAAAACATGGAAGCTACAGCTCAGGTCACCGTGCTCAATCTGAGGAAGAAACATTTTACAAAAACACCCAAGGAATAGACAACTTTAACAATTTTATTTGTGAAAAACTACACTTAAAATGCATAAATAGACATTTCTATTTGAAGCAGAGGAAATGATAAGGTAGCCAATAAGCATAATGTCGTGCACATGCCAGGTAACATGTATTATTCAACATTGTATAAGCTAGTAGACAAGAAGCGGTGATCCTGTGAAATTCACTCCATACATTTCCACATTATGGGAGTAATGGCACCTTCTCACAGGGTGACCAATGACACATCAGCTAGTAGTAAGAAAGGAAACAGAAAGCAAAAAATGTATAAATATACTGACCCTACATACTTTTACTGAGCATTAACTTTAAAAGCATTGTACAAGACATTGTAATAGAGGAAAATGAAAAGAGCTTGTATAATACATTTAAATTGGAAATTCACAAGATTAATGTTATATAGTCAGTAAACAAGCATTCTATATTTGGGTCTCTGACAAACAAAGCTAAAAAATGTAACCATCTTTACACAGTAAATTAAGGTTACTGGTCGCACACAAGAACATAACTGCTTGCGCGTAAAAGAAAGAAAGAAAACTGTTCAGCTTCAATGCCATTATTCTCACGATGGCTCTTGCACAATTTTAAATTATACATACAAGCAAAGTTTACAAAATGCCCATTTTTCAATAATTTAACATACAGTTAATCAATGATATGTCACAGAAGTCAGTCAAGTGAATATGGATACGGGTAAGGCATGTGAAAGATAGCTTTTTAGGCCAATTTCTTCTAGATTGCATTACAAAGCAAAGAGTTAATATTCTCATTAAAAATGATTGATAACATAATTTTCTTTATATCTCAGCTAGACACCTCAATAATCCTGTTCACATTGCATATCCTCCCTCATTCAGTCTAGAGACTCCATATCTTTGCTAAAAATGTAGTTTAAATACATTACATATAATCATACGGCTGAACAGCAAAATGAAACTCATGGAAGTCTGAAGTTACAACGTATGCTTATTGGACAACAAACATAGCTTATTCACACTACACAAATATGATTATATTCTCTACAACTGAAAATAGACAGTAAGGCCTTTACCTCAACACTTGCCCTATAGACTCATGGTCATAGTAAAATAGAAAGGCATGCCCAACTTGCCTGACCTGCTTTAGAGGTCTGTAGGGAGAGATTAAACTGTCCTGCTCAGGCCAATTGGTTCTCTGCGGGGGCAGATACTATACGGAGGACAGTGGAGCAGAGCAGAGGCTCAGATAACAGGGTTTTCCATGGCTCCAAGAACTTCTGGAAACACTGCAGAGTTCAATACAGCTCATTCGTTAATGACTGGTTGGTTCTCATTGCCTCTAGTCTAGTGTTCACTGAGCAGAGCAACTAACTTGTTCTTTGAGTACGACACTTGTGATTGAAATAATGGTTAGGTCTTCAATACAGCTCAGAAAACATGGCAACTTTTGCTGATCCTCAGGTTTATGTAAAAGATGAGTTGTTAAAAAAGTGGAAAATAATTACACCATTAAAATGGATTATATTAGTCTTTATTTAAAATGTATTTCATTTCACACATTTTATAATTGCATCTCAAATTGTTATTCATTTGTCTATGTATCATGTCATTATGAAATTCCTTTGGTCCTTCAATAAATAAAACTAAGATATCATATACACATTTATTCTTTATACAATTTATTACAGTTAAGAGGAAATTGTGTTTGTCTATATTTGTCTAAAGGAGAATTAGAACCATTTAATTGGTTATTTAGGTAAGCTGTAACTGCTTTGAAAATTCAAAACAAAATGCAATATTCTATTATATCATCTACTTGCAATGTTTCTGCCTTCACTTGCCTACATATTGGGAGTCTTAAATATATCTTATCAGAATAAGTCACTCAAATCAATTCTCAATCTGTCCAGGCATTTGGACAAAACGGACTGGAAAATTACAACTTTGTAAACAGAATTTGAAAAGAAGATTAGTAGGCTAAACGTTAGCTAGGACTTATTACAAGCTGAAGTCCCTTAGCGTCAGCTGGATATTATAAACGGTACAGGGAATCACTATATTACAGTTCAAACTCTGGTCTTAACAGGTGGATCTAAACTTACCTTCAGTCACTACAGAAATAAACCTGTCTCAAAGCAGAGGGTCCCACTCCATCCCTCAAATGGCTAAACAATATTGAAGCGACGGAATGCAAAAAACATCCAGCAACTTTAGTGTTTTTCACTATCGCCTACACCATACAGTTAAAGACAGGCCATCAATTCTATATCAAACTAAATCATAGACAAAGAAAGCTAGAAGAAAAGGTTTGGGTGTGTTGAGTTTACGTCGTAGGATTTTCAAATCAAACAGGTTACCTGTTTATGCTGCACATTGACCTCTACATATCAACCTGAAAGACCAGACTACACAGAGGTCCACACTCACTGTAGGAGAGTGATAGTGAACGAGAGAAAGCGAACATTTCTGGGTTATTAGCACTGTTGTATTGTGTGAACGACCGTCCCATGTTGGAAACTGTTTCACAGTCTGTCTCTATCTAGCACCATTGTGTGGGTGTATCAAGCCTTGTCCTATCCTACCAGTAACAACCATCAAAACTAGTGTCAAAGGGAGCGATAGGTAGCACTACAAAGCAAAGCCTCAACAAAAAAAAGTCTAAAAGTATACAGGTGAAACAAGTAATAAATAAGGGTAATAATATTTCAGAGTTGTTAAAATGGTGGTTATTGTGCAGATAATTTCTTTATACAAAAACAAACATGTTGAATCAGCCACATATCCACATACAAATATAAAACAGTACATTATTCCTGTCAGCCCCACTCTCCCACATGGGCCATGCACAACGTGTTCCCATGGTTGGACGTTAACCATCAGGCACACGCTGGGGCCGCTCCAATCAGCGAGCTCTCTCAGCATCCAGGGATGGTGATGGAATGGAGATGGGTGCAGGGGGTAGGGCAGCAGTAGGAAGGTGAAATATCTCCCCCTAAGGGATCCCATCCACAGAGTCCTCTCAGAGCACCTGGACTGGAGGGCTCAGAAGGACTCATCTTGCCCCACAGAGAGCTCTCCTTTGGGAGTGGAGGTGCGAGTCGAGCTCTTGTCCATGCTCTCGGAGCCGGAGCTCTGATGCTGCTGCTCAGAGCCTGCGCTGGATGTCACGGTGGACGAGGATGTGGAGGAGGAACGGGTCTTCTCCTTAAAGTCTGTTATGATGACCGTCACGTTCCCCACCGTTATCGCTAGCTGCTGGGCGGTGCTCCGGTCAATATTCTTCAGTTTGGGCCTAGTCGGCAGGGGAAAACAGGGTTAGAACTACATTGATAAAACTGCCTTACTAAGATACAATCATAGATGTGGCCAGCCCAGTGTGGGTGATTAGACCCAACTGCTCATTCCAACAACAACATGAGCAATAACAAGATCAACCAGAAGTAAGAGGGAGAAAATGAGAGTGGATGTAGAACATACAAATATAATTGATGAATAACTTGATTTTTTCCAACAGTGGCCTTTAAGAATAGCTTGAACGAGTGGCAATTTAAATGCCATGACAGGTTTTCACAATGTCCAACGGCAAGATACTGTCAGTACTAGTAGCAGAGAGAAGAAGGACCTACCTGGAGATGTGAGAGTTGTTGGTCTTGGTTGTTGACTTCCCAGATTGTACACTGTGTTTATCACTAGGTGGACTCTGGTGAATGTCTGTCTTGGGTCTGCACAGGCAAACACAGGAGTTATATTAGTAAAGTTCATGTCTATAGAGAGATGATGCTTAAACAAACCCTTATCTCTGTACAGACATGTTACTTCTTTAACTACACACTGACCTGATCTTTTTGATGCTGGATTTCTTGGTGATGGGCCTGGCTAGGCTGATCTCTTTGATGTTGGGTTTCTTGATGATGGGCCTGACTAGGCTGATCTCTTTGTTATTGGGTTTCTTGGTGATGGGCCTAGTTGGGCTGATCTCTTTGAGGCTGGGTTTCTTGGTGATGGGTGTGGTTGGGTTGATCTCCTTGAGGCTGTGTTTCTTGGTGATGGGCCTGGTTGGGCTGATCTCCTTGAGACTGTGTTTCTTGGTGATGGGCCTGGTTGGGCTGATCTCCTTGAGGCTGGGTTTCTTGGTGATGGGCCTGGTTGGGCTGATCTCCTTGAGGCTGGGTCTCTTGGTGATGGGCCTGGTTGGGCTGATCTCCTTGAGGCTGGGTCTCTTGGTGATGGGCCTGGTTGGGCTGATCTCCTTGAGGCTGGGTCTCTTGATGATGGGCCTGGTTGGGCTGATCTCCTTGAGGCTGGGTCTCTTGGTGATGGGCCTGATCTCTTTCTCCTCTTTCTCATCCTCTTTCACCTCCTCTTTCTCCTCCTCCTCCGCTTTTACCTCTTTCATTTTCTCTGCTTTGTCATTGTCTGGTGTCTCCTTCCTGCCGTTATCCAGGGGAGATTCTCCTTCATCTGGCCTCACTCTCTCCGGACGCACTCCCTCATGGTGCTCCCCCTCCACATCCAACAGCTCCCCGTCTGGGTCGTGCTCCCTCTCAGGCCTCTCCTTCCTCTCCTTCTTGGGTGGGGGAGGCGTGGCGTACTGCTGAGCCACCTGCTGGGCCACCAGCTGGGAGTTGATCCTGGGTTTCCTGTAGAAAACAGGGAACAAACAGGGATTAGTGGGCAGCAGCGTCTCTAGGCTGGGCTCACTCAGGGCCAGGGCTGACTTGACGACAGCCCCTGCCTGACCACATAGCAACACACTGCATCATCTTATAAGGAGTTGGCTGGATTGAGCCACAGGCTGGCTGGCTGGGTGTAAGTGACAGCTCTTGGTCGGCTAGTCTGGTTGAAGGGTAATCTCATTAGCTCAGTGCTGTAATAAAATGAATGTGGGGGATCACAAGGTGGGACATTTGCAGCCCGTCATTTACGTCCTCTAATCTGATTACTGCAGCGTTGGCCCCATTTGTCAGACTGGGATCCACAGGGACGTGCAGCCACTCACTCAAGCTGGCGCGCCAACCAGAGCAAGCAGAATGAAGTCATTGTTGCTCTCTGTGGTCTCTCTCACACACACCTAGCCTATTATTTTTGAGCCCTACCATTCACATTCAGCAGGCAATGCATCCTAAATCAGAGAGGGAGACAATTAGTGTCTCCGTGGATGAATACAAAGCTCTAGGATGAAAGGCTCAGTGGAAGCTCATCACTCTTCCACCGGAGAGGTTACAACGGGTGTTTCATGAAAAACTGTTTATTCTCCTAAAACACGAGTCAACTGTAAGAACAGCATATTTTAAGTCCCTACTTAAAATCAGAGCAGGGTCTCAGGGGGAAGAGACAGAAGACCAGAGAGCGACAGACAGGCTCCAAAGACCCGACTCTCGACAGGCCAGAGAATCACAGCTCTGTGAGAAATACTAGCGTAAACCAGACACGTATGCACCGACCCACCCACCCCAGAATGGTGCATGGTTTCCAGTTACTCGGGAGGCACATCCACCCATGGCAAAGATGGTATAGCCTCCCCATTTTATCTACTGCATTGGCAGGAAGTCCTCCTTATTGTCTGGCTGTTCAGGGTGTCATGATTAAAAGAACTCTGCAAGTCTGAGGACAGATGGGGACTTCCATAATTTCTGATGCTTCTCTGAATTGATAAACAAGCTCTGTCTGGCTCATAGAAAATGTAGCCTACCTGTTGACTGCAATACAGATGAGGTACTGACTGAGGCTCTCTCTCTCAGGCTTATCTTTAAGTGAATCAGGTTCAGGGGCGGGAGGTAGCCTAGTGGTTAAAGCGTTGGGCCAGTAACCGGAAAGGTTGCTAGATCGACTCCCCAAGCCGGCAAGGTAAAAATCAGTCCTTCTGCAACTAACCCACTGTTCCTAGGCAGTCATTGTAAATAGAAATGTGTTCTTAACCGACTTGCCTAGTTAAATGAAGGTTACATTTAAAAAGGTAAAACATGAGCAGAAACCTGATAACTGAGCGTGGCTGTTACAGCTGGTGCTGGCAAAGACATATTTTAGACAACATGGCCCTCAGGTTTGAGACGGTTCCTTTTCTGTCTAATTTGGTTGGGTACATTGTTAATGATGCATGGCTGAAGAGGTCTGTCGAGAGGAGAGTGGTTTTCACAAGGCTGCTGGAGTGGTTTAACACAGAGATCGCACGTCCCAGATATCATCTCACATCTCTCTAATTCCCCGTGCTCCCACCATATCCCCACAAACTGTCTATCTATCCCCGTTCTGCAACAGACAGAGAACCCACCCTCTATCCCTCCAGCCGATAAAAAGGCAATCAATCGCTTATGGCGTCATGACGTAGTGCACGTGACACGGTCCAAAACATGCAGACTGTGATGAATGCTGATGAGCAGGGCCCAGTGGCACCACCCACCACAGCTGCAACAGCTCTGGAACTACAACATGTAGCTAGCCCACTCACTCCACCTGCAGAGTCAATGCATGTCACACATCAGAGAAGAGGAGAGGGATCCACATGCTCACGTTCAGCAGCATCTGGATGATAAGACACTCATAGCAACCTAGTGACATAAGGTTAGAGCAACTTCATTTCAATTTTAATTCTCAATCCCCCCAGGAGCCTCGCTTTTACTGTCTGACTAGCACAGGTCACTTTGCAACACGCACTCAAACACACAAAACAATTTGCCTCTCTAACTGCAGTAGTAACCCCATGAAGTGTCACTGATCAATCACAGGACTTGGCAGGATGCATGCAGCCCAAACACTCGTAAACATGTTCAGGTTCCCGTGTCCGACGGGCTCAGAAATAATTTCCTGTGGCAGGGTAAGCTTTTAGCAGAGAGCTGGAGGTAGAAAGTGAGTGTGATTGATTGATAATCTCACGCCTCCTCGGCCCATCACCCCAGTCCCAGAGATGTGTGTCAGAGGCTGCAGCAGAGCTCAGCTCAGAGAGAAGCAGTAGAAACAGCCCCAATAGTTAAGCTATGATTTAGTGCCAGCTGTAACTCAGCCATGATAGGAGCACAGCTCCCAGTTGGCCTGCCCCGTGGTGCTGTTACTGTACAGTATATTATTTATTTACCTGCTACGTCACCGCTGCTCTGAACACCACCACTGTGTCCCATTAACACTGCTTGCTGGATCCAGATCATGGGCAGGCCACACTCACCAACAGATTTAAAATACGCACTCCAGCTATATTTACTCTTCCCGTTGAAAAACAATATCCCACATATAAATAAATCTACAGACAAAAATATATTTTTTTAAACAAGTTGAAACTTCATGGTGTAGTCCATTCAAGGATTTGGTCTGATGGTTCCCTCTGATGTCATCAGCTTCCCCCCTTGCTTGCAGAAACAATAGAGCACACAAGAGATAAACCCCCCCACTTGTGTCATATTATGAGGACACGTTAGGCACATCTTAAAAGGTGCTCATGTTAAGTAAAACAGGTGATAAGAGGTGAAAAGGAGACTGGAGTGTGACTAATACATTTAAATATGCAGGACATCATAACCAAGGAGTCTGTACCAAGCCAGCTCTCACTGAGAAACACCAGATAAGCCTAGATCAAAAACCTTCCTCCTTTTCACACCTCCATAGATAATGATTGACATCGTCACCTCTCTGACTGACACATCAATTCTTCTTGATACAGTGGTGTGGAGTCTAACTCAGCACGAGCCAATGAAATGACTGTCATCAGCACAAAACACTAAATCCAGGTAGACTGAGAACTATGGTTACACTGCCAGCCACACCCACTATATTGTCCCAATCATAAGAGTTCTGGACTTCACAGGAACTAGTCCTGCATGTCAATATTAGCCTCCTACCGAAAGAGCACATAGAGAGTGGAAGATAGAGACAAATAATATACGGTTGAACAGTTTGTGACAGATTGACAGAAACAGATGACCACAGGAAAGCCCTCATTAACACAGCTCTTTATTTCGAGTGCTGTGTGGAGGACAGGCAATAACTCCCAGCCAGCAACAGACCAGGAGCATGCAGCAGTGGCAGCTCAAAGAGGGAGGAGACAGACAAAAATGTTTCCTCTACCAACTGCAGTCAGACAGTAAGACATCAGAATCGAAAACGGCTCATTTTCTTTTAATGTCAGGCTATGTAATAGCCTTTTTCTTAGTCAAGAGCGTTACATCTGCAAGTTGACTTCTCTTGGTATAAAAGGTCGCATTTCCTTCCTTGGTGTAGACCTAATCATGACCGGATTGTCTACTGTCACAGCCACATTGTGCGCAGGCTTCAGATTCAACATGGTGTGATCCATTGGGCTTCTGTTTGATCAGAACACTTCTCTACACCATGGCAACAGAGCACCAACATCTTGTTCCGCACCAACGTTCACAAGCTGCTGCAGTCGGTGCCTTGATCACTATGAATAAGTAACCTCTCAGCACAGAGATGTACTGGTGGAGCAGAGTGGAGAGGCAAAGCTGGCTGTTCTGTAATATGTTAAACAAGCTGTGGGACCCAGCTCCCATAAACCAGTCTGCGAACTGTGCCTGTTGGCTCCAGCCGGTGATGAATACAGTACAGTACTATACTGTGTACGAGTATTCAGAAAGCACCTGGAGTGGAGAGACGCTCCCGGCTGCAGCACTGCCTGCCTGCTAGAGTCAAGGACATTATTAAACATTAATCCACCCCCCCCCAGGGGGATGCCTGCCTCCGCGTGTCCCCCATGCCCCAGGTACTCAGTGTACAAAGTGGGCCCCAGCAGAAACCCCTCCTCCTCCACTAACACATCCCTCCATTATGTTCCCTCAGAGAAGAGCACAACACGAGGCATCTGAGCATGACATTTTAGTTCCCACGGTGATGTGGGGAGACAACACTATTCGGGACAGTTGACAAGAGGGGGGTCCATAAATATCATTTATTTAAGGGGGAAAAAATTATGCAATTTTTCAATGAAGAATGCATTCATGTGTCTAACCTCCCACTGATAGACATTCCCTCCCATGTCTGACCTTCAGGCTACAAACTGCCTCATCAGGGTGATTGACAGCCAGTTGTGAAAGCACTAAGCATGTATGCGCTCCCTTCATCAGCGGCTCCATAGCGCATTCCTGTTTATCACTCTCTCTCCCCCTCTGTGGCATCCTTTTCTCTCCTTCTCTTTACCTCTATGGTATCACCCACTTCCTCTTCAATCCCATTTTTCCATATGCATCCATTTCTTCCCTGCTATACCTTTTCGGAGCAATTTCACTCACTGCGTTTCACTCTTCCGTCCATTGTTATTCCTCATTCAGTTCCTCTCTCCTCTGTGTTTGTCTCTGTCTGCCAGAGTCTGCTGGACCCAGTAACCCTGCTGCTGCCGTCCTTGGTTGGCCTGATTCAAATTAGTTCAACAAGTTATCAAGCAACACTGCTCAGGAAGCATGTTGTATCTTATAGTGTTTCATGTAGTGGACTAAACAACAGGACCAAAACAAAAACAAAGCATGCAATTACAGAAACCAAACAGTGCTTCATGCTAGACAAACACTACAAATTCGCTTTCATGGAAATAACACTGCTCTAGTCTCCTAATTAATTATTCTACACAGAGATTGACATGTGACCTATTCAATGTCAATCTTGACTGAATAAACACAATCCAATATATTTCCTAGATGACTACTCCTGAGCTGTTCCTCTCCCCTGTCTCGTGTTAAGTGACTGACACCCACAGAGTTGTGATCCAGAGAGATAGTTGTGGTGGTAAGCAGCATGTGTGAGGGCCTGCCCAGCGCTTCCCTTCCTGGGTAATGATGTGCTCCATTCTGTCATCCCCCAAGAGACACTTGGCTCAGTGAACACATGTCTTCCCCCATCACACCCAGCAGAACTCACCCCCCTCCTTTCCACAGCCTGGAAACACACATACTTTCCTAATAATGTATACAGTGCATTCGGAAAGTACACCTTGACTTTTTCCACATATTGTTTGTTGCGTTGCATCCTTATTCTACAATTGATTAAATTAATTGTTTTTTTCTTATCAATCCACACACACAATAGCCCATAATGACAAACCAAAAACAGGTTGACATTTTTACAAATGCTGATAAAAATAAATGACATTTACATAAGTATTCAGACCATTTACTGAGGACTTTGTTGAAGCAACTTTGCCAGTGCCTTGAGTCTTCTTGGGTATCACGCTACAAAGCTTGACACACCTGTATTGGGGGAGTTTCTCCCATTCTTCTCTGCAGATCCTCTCAAGCTCTGTCAGGTTGGATGGAGAGTGTTGCTGTACAGCTATTTTTCAGGTCTCTCCAGAAATGTTTGACTGGGTTAAAGTCCGGGCTCTGGCAAGGCCACTCAAGGAAACTTCTGAGACGTGCCCCGATGCCACTCCTGCAATGTCTCGGCTGTGTGCTTAGGGTCATTGTCTTTTAGCAACTCCAAGTGGGCTGTGATGTGCCTTTTACTGAGGAGTGGCTTCTGTCTGGCCACTACCATACAGGTCTGATTGGTGGAATGCTGCACAGATGGAAGGTTCTCCAATCTCCACAGAGGAACTCTGGAGCTCTGTCAGAGTGACCATCGGGTTCTTGGTCACATCCCCGACCAAGACCCCCCTCCCTCCATTGATGAGTATGGCTTGGCAGAAGAGTCTTGGTGGTTCCAAACTTCTTCAGTTTAAGAATGATGGAGGCCACTGTGTTCTTGTGTACCTTCAATGCTGCAGAAATGTTTCGACCTCATGGCATGGTTTTTGCTCTGACATGCACTGTCAACTGTTGAAAATTATCTAGACAAGTGTGTGCCTTTCCAAATCATATTCAATCAATTGAATTTACCACAGGTGGACTCCAATGAAGCTGCAGTTACATCACAGATGATCAAAGGAAACAGGATGCGCCTGAGATCAATTTCAAGTCTCATAGCAAAGGGTCTGACTACATACGTAAATAAGGTATATTTTTTTATTTTAGAATAAGATTGTAATGTAACAAATTGTGGAAGAGTCAAGGGGTCTGAATACTTTCCAAATGCACTGTAAAGCTAGTGCATCCCATAGTGCATCACATTCTCTCAAATCCCATGAAGTAATTAAGTACTTTTAAATCTGCCAATTAACACATTAAGACTAGGACCTACCCACTCATGCTTAAAGTTTAGTGCAGATGCTGATAATGCTGGATAAGCTAAAGCAGTACCTCTGAGCGAGTGGGGCTGGTGGTGTGGCGGGGATAGGAGATACAAATGGAGTCCGTGCTATCATGTCCCACTCATGTAATTACATTATCCATGACAATGTGTTAATGTGACAGTAGTAACATCCAGAGATTATAATGACCTTATTGCATCATTTGAACCTCTCTGGGATATGTGGGACGGTAGCGTCCTACCTCGCCAACAGCCAGTGATCGTGCAGGGTGCCAAATTCAAAACAACCAAAATCTCATCATTAAAATTCCTCAAGCATACAAGCATTTAACATAATTAAAAAAAGATACAATTCTCGTTAATCCAGCCACAGTGATTTCAAAAATGCTTTACAGCGAAAGCACCAAATGATTATGTTAGGTCACCACCAACTCACAGAAAAACACAGCCATTTTTCCAGCCAAAAAGATGTTGATGAAAATACAAATGTTGATGAAAATACAAATGTTCTACATGGAATTAGAGATATACTTCCCCTTAATGCAACCGCTGTGTCAGATTTTAAAAACTTTACGGAAAAAGCAAACCATGCAATAATTTGAATACAGCGTTCAGACAACAAAACAGCCAAAAAGATATCCGCCATATTGTGTAGTCAACAGACAGAAATAGCATTATAAATATTCACTTTCCTTTGATGATCATCAGAATGCACTCCCAGGAATCCCAGTTCGACGCTAAATGTGTGATTTGTTCATTTATGTCCAAATAGCTTATTTTGTTAGTGCGTTTGGTAAACAAATCCAAAAGAGCCTTCGGGTCCAGCCGAACGTCGGACGAAAAGTTCAAAAAGTTATATAGCTAAGTATAGAATCAATCTTTAGGATGTTTTTATCATAAATGTTCAATAATGTTCAAACCGGAGAATTCCATTGTCTGTAGAAAAGCAATGGAACGAGAGCTAACTCTCGTGACCACGCCTCAGAGCCTGTGGCACTGTCAGACACCAGGCTCAATCAGCTCTCATTCGCCCCCACTTCACAGTAGAAGCCTGAAACAACGTTCGAAAGACTGTTGACATCTAGTGGAAGCCTTAGGAAGTGCAAGATGGCCCCATTTACACTGTATTTTGGAATAGCAAAGAGTTGAAAAACTACAAACCTCAGATTTCCCACTACCTGTGAATTTTTCTCGGGTTTTTGCCTGCCATATGAGTTCTGTTATACTCACAGACATCATACAAACAGTTTTAGAAACTTCAGACTCACGAACATCACAACGTCGATATGACACATCAACAGGTTATATATCTAACAGCGGAGTTAACACAATACCAATCATTTTGTTTGGAACACAAGAATCACCAGCTTTATGCACAACAGCACTTAAGCAAAAATTCCTACCTCATAAACATTTCTGGAATAAAGTGGCAAGCAACAAGTCACAGGGAACGTCCTATCCCCAAAACCACAGACAGCCAAACGGCACGGGTCCCTGATACCAACCATTAATCAAGTTAAAAAGGCCCTGATTGATTCTCCCTGGAACAGCTCAACCTGCAGCATAAACACAGCACAGTCATAAGGAAAACTGATAAATCCGCAAGGCGTCACATTCTAGCAGCAGAGTGATTGGTTTCAGGTGCTGGCTACATCTGAATATGACAGGCAGAGGATAATAAATTATAATTTAGTCAGGGCTTATATTTTTTCAATACCAAGGCCGAAGCAAATCGAGACCGAGTCATGGCCGAGACCAGAAAAATGCAACTACAATTCAAGACCATGATTGTAATTGTCAAATCATCACCATAATGACTTCAAAATGTCAAGTATTTCTGTGTTCATATTTTCGAACATAGATTTTTGTTGACATTCAGTGGAGAAAAAAAATGCATGCTGAGGGAAAATAGATACTCCACAAATTATTACTAACCCAAGTACAGCGGAGAACAATAGGCCTAGCTAGCTAATGTTAGGCGCTGTGTTTTTAACTTGCCACATAACACTGCTAACAGGTTAGCGTATCTATTTATGATTAAATTAATACTCCCAGCGTTAGTTACATTGGTCCGTTTTTGTCCAGAAGAGTGTCATTGAAACTGAAACAGTGCATCCCGAATAGAAGCAGCAAACAATGTACCAGGCCAGCTGTGATTTACAATCTGATAGCAATGTTTTTTGGACTACAAAGAAAGGTATTGGTGAATTAGATTAATCATGCATTGAAGTGCATCCATCTATTCTGCCAACAATGCCTTAGTGAAAGTCATGGAACATTGAGTCAAATAGAACCTATTTTTAAAACCTCTTATAAAGTTGGTTTTGTAGCATAAACTGGGAATGATATATTTTTGACTGTTTCATATCGGCAAAATAGTTCAAAGCGTTGTCAGCTCCACTTTGAAAACTTTAGGCAACTTTGCTAAACATTAAATGCTTTGTCCAATGGGAAGTAATCGTACATTTCGATTGGGAAGTGCTTAATGGTTGTGCTTCTGCATTGTTTGCCGTTTTAGAATGAGTTTCTGTATAAGCACTAACATCTGCTGATGTAAAATGGGCTTTAGAAATATATTTGATTGATTTGAGTTTTTGTATTCTTATGATTGGGACCTACTGGCTTATTATGATGTCAGAGTTTATGGATTGTTATCCTTTAACATCATGCTGTATGTGATTGCGGTCTTCCCATCAGGCTCGATGCCTAAAAGTTCCCAAACTGCCCACCCAGCAAACTGCCCACCCAGCAAAGGCACCCTGTGTGAAAAATCATGTTTTCCTAGGGCTTATGAGTTTAACTCTAAAAGCAATTCATTTTTTTTTTTAAAAGGCAAATTGATAGCCTAAGTCCACAACAATGCTTAAACCACATCAATCTGATTGGTTGGGCACATCAGGTCCTGGCTCCCTAGTGTTTTTTTTGTTGTTGTTTTTTTAAAACTTTAATTTAACTATGCAACTAAGCAGTTAAGTACAAATTCTTATTTACAATGACGGCCACCCAGGCCCATCTATGTCTATGCCCCTGAAGCAAACAGCGCATGATGGCAATTGCACATCACAAATAACCTACTAACCAACACTTCAGACTAAAAAATTTCAATATCTTGTTTGCACACCCATTGTTGCCTTAGAATTTACTGGTAGATATGAGATGAAGTCTTTCCTTCCGGCTACTGATGCCATTCTGTGAGCTGCCCCATGCTAAAACTATTTGAGAGCTGCACACTCTTGCAGCGTGCAGATGATATTCCTCTGAAACTAGGCTGTATGTGCCCCGCGCATGTGAACACATTTCACTTGCTCTAGAATTGTGTAGGCAACTTTGTGCATCATTTTACTGTACTACATCAGTGCTCCCCAAACTTTGTATAGTCCCGTACCCCTTCAAACATTCAACCTCCTGCTGCATACCCCCTCTAGCACCAGGGACAGCGCACTCAAATGTTTTCTTGCCATCATTGTAAGCCTTCCACACACACACACACACACACTATACGATACATTTATTAAAACATAGGAATGAGTGAGTTTAAATAAGGGTGTGCTTGAAAGGATGCACATAACTCTGCAATGTTGGGATGTATTGGAGAGTCTCAGCCTTAAATCATATTCCACACACAGTCTGTGCATGTATTTAGTTTATGCTAGTGAGGGCCAAGAATCCACTCTCACATAGGTACATGGTTGCAAAGGGCATCAGTGTCTTAACAGTGCGATTTGCCAAGGCAAGAAACTCTGAGTGCAGCCCTATCCAGAAATCTGGTAGTGGCTTCTGATTAAATTCAATTTTCACAGAAACACTTATTGCAATTTCGATGAGACTTTCCTGTTCAGATTTCGGTAAAAGGACTGGAGGCAGGGCATGAAAGGGATAACTAATCCAGTTGCTTGTGTCACCCGTTTCGGGAAAGTACTTGGGTAATTTCGCACCCAACTCATTCAGGTGATTCGCTATATTACATTTGACATTGTCCGAAAGCTTGAGTTCCTTTGCACACACAAAAATCATACAATGATTGAAATACCTGTGTGTTGTCCTTGTTAATGCAAACAGAGGAGAGCTCCAACTTCTTAAATCATAGCCTCAATTTTGCCCCGCACATTGAATATAGTTGCGGAGAGTCCCTGTAATCCTAGATTCAGATCATTCAGGCGAGAAAAAACATCACCCAGTCGTGTGAGAAACTCGTCATTATTCAAGTGGTCAGACAAGTGACAATTATGGTCAGTTAAGAAAACTTTAAGCTCATCTCTCAATTAAAAAAAATGTGGTAATACTTTGCCCCTTGATAACAGCGCACTTCTTTCTGTATGTTGTAAAAGCTTTACATGGTCGCTGCTCATTTCATTGCATAATAGAGAAAATACATGAGTTTAGCGGCCTTGCTTTAACAAAGTTAACCATTTTCACTGTAGTGTCCAAATCATATTTCAATCCGTCAGGCATTCCCCTTGGCAGCAAGAGCCTCTTGGTGGATGCTGCAGTGTACCCAAGTGGCGTGGGGAGCAACTGCTTGCATGCGTGTTACCACTCCACTATGTCTCCCTGTCATGGCTTTTGCGCCATCCGTACAGATACTAGAGGTCGACCGATTAATCGGAATGGCCAATTAATTAGGGCCGATCAGTATTTTTGGGCGCCGATTTCCGATTATATATATAAAAAAAATACTTTAATTTTTTTTTACACCTTTATTTAACTAGGCATGACAGCCTAGGAACTGTGGGTTAAATGCCTTGTTCAGGGGCAGAACGACAGATTTTCACCTTGTCAGCTCAGGGGTTCCAATCTTGCAACCGCACAGTTAACTAGTCCAACGCTCTAACCATTGCACTCCACGAGTAGCCTGCCTGTGACGTGAATGCAGTAGAAGCAAAGGTAAAATGCTAGCTAGCATTAAACTTCTTATAAAAAAACAATCATAATCACTAGTTATAACTACTAATCCAGTTTAGCGGGCAATATTAACCAGGTGAAATTGTAATTTCTCTTGTGTTCATTGCACAGAGTCAGGGTATATGCAACAGTTTGGGCAGCCTGGCTCATTGCGAACTAATTTGCCAGAATTTTACGTATTATTACATACATTGAAGGTTGTGCAATGTAACAAGAATATTTAGACTTAGGGATGCCACCCGTTAGATAAAATACCGAACGGTTCCGTATTTCACTGAACTAATTAACGTTTTGTTTTCGAAAGGATAGATTCTGGATTCGACCATATTAATGACCAAAGGCTCGTATTTCTGTGTGTTATTATGTTATAATTAAGTCTGATTTGATAGAGCAGTCTGACTGAGCAGCAGTAGGCCCGTAATCATTCATTCAAACAGCACTTTCGTGCGTTTTGCCAGCAGCTCTTCGCAAGCACAACGCTGTTTATGACTTCAAGCCTATCAGCCTAATGGCTGGTGTAACCAATGTGAAATGGTTAGCTGGGTGTGCGCTAATACTGTTTCAAACGTCACTCGCTTTTAGATTTGGACTAGTTATTCCCCTTCCGCTGCAAGGGCCGCGGCTTTTGTGGAGCGATGGATAACGATGCTTCGAGTGTGGCGGTTGTCGATGTGTTCCTGGTTCGAGCCCAGGTAGGGGCGAGGAGAGGGACGGAAGCTATACTGTTACACTAGCAATACTAAAGTGCATATAAGAACATCCAATAGTCAAAAGGTATATGAAATACAGATGGTATAGAGGAAATAGTCCTATAAATACTATATCAACTACAACCTAAAACCTTTTACCTTGGCATATTGTGTTAAAAGGAACCGCCAACTTTCATATGTTCTCATGTTTTGAGCAAGGAACTTAGACGTTAGCTTTTTTACATGGCACATGAATTTCTTCTCCAACACTTTGTTTTTGCAATATTTAAACCAAATTGAACATGTTTCATTATTTATTTCAGGCTAAATTGATTGATGTTTTATATTAAAGTTAAAATAAGTGTTAATTCAGTATTGTTGTAATTGTGATTATTACAAAAACAAATGTAAAAATAAAATTGAAAAAAAAATGTTCGATTAATTGGTATCGGCTTTTCTGGTCCTCCAATAATCGGTATCGGCGTTGAAAAATCATAATCGGTCGACCTCTAACAGAGAACACCACATCTTGACAACCAAAGTCCATTTGATGTCACAAAGCTTTCCAGTAAATATCCTCTCATGTTGTCCCGGTTTCCAAGAGGTCTTCCTTAAATTTACCCCCCATAAACGTAAACGGACATTATCCAGGAGCTGTACCCAAGCCCGCCACGTCTGTTGACTCATCCAGCTGTCACGCATAGAATTCACTGGCTTGTATGCAAAGCAGTAAATGTTTCAAAAGTTTTAGAAACTTCAGAGTGTTCTCTATCCAAAACGACTAATAATATGCATATATTAGTATCTGGGACTGAGTAGGAGGCAGTTTACTCTGGGCACGCTTTTCATCAAAAGTGAAAATGCTGCCCCCTATCCCAATGACGTTAATCCCCGCTGATGCGTATCAAAAGTAGTGTAGTTGGGGTAAACAACTTATCAATTATGTAGCACAGGTATTCCCAAACTGGGGGTACACGCAATGCATCGGGTGTACGGCAAATAAAAATGTGATTTCACATTTAAAAGTAAAATAAAGATGATGTATTTTTAAAAAATATATATTTTTTAAATCCTTCAAATTTTCAAATAGTCCATTTAACTTCCAAAGGGGCTATACATTTGGGTGAGTTTTTTCCCTTTCTTCTCTCGCCTGAGTAGATTAGTTTCACTGCCAAAAATCAAATTAAACCATCTAGTGTTCAGCGAAATAACGCAATGTCAAATACAAGTACCCTAGGCAAATAATTAACATCCTATCTCATTAACCGTTACACTCTCGCGGGAATTCCGCCAACGGTACAAACGTAGCTGCTGCTCATTCAGTTTGCTCGAAAATGGTTTTAAAAAAGTAAGTCTCGCGTCCATAGACACATACCAGCTCTACTGG
Source organism: Oncorhynchus keta (assembly GCF_023373465.1). NCBI lineage: Eukaryota > Metazoa > Chordata > Actinopteri > Salmoniformes > Salmonidae > Oncorhynchus > Oncorhynchus keta. Next base: position 19,743,456 of record NC_068430.1, on the reverse strand, counting down.
TAGTACTGCTACTACCAGCGGTACTACGCCTGCACCTGTCGACGACAAGTTGTTCTGCTTCCACGAGCACATCCAATGCTGGCATCAGTAATTCTACATTTGTTAGCCCAGCTAGCAGGGACAGTGAGTTATGAATCTGATGCAGCTGAAGAGCTACTGCCCCCTTACCCGGGAAAGCACTGAACAGACAGGGAAGTTGGACCATCAAAGAGGCGCAAATATGATAACTACATTTATTTGGGGTTCACTTATATTGGGAGTAGTGCCTTTCCTCAGCCAGCGTGTTATATGTGCAAAGTACTATCTCGAAACTCGATGAAATCTTCACTCTTAAGCAGACATTTAGAAACAACATGCCAGTTTGAAAAATAAGCCAGGGGAATTTATTTTGCTAGAATTAAGACAGACCAGACAGACACCTCTCCACAATGGCCAAGACCAGAGAGCTGTGTAAGTAAGGCCAATAGGGCTCAAAATGTATACCTGCACAAGGCTGGAATGGGCTACAGGACAATAGTCAAGCAGCTTGGTGAGAAGGCAACAACTGTTGGCGCAATTATTAGAAAATGGAAGAAGTTCAAGATGACTGTCAATCACCCTCGGTCTGGGGCTCCATGCAAGATCACCTCGTGGGGCATCAATGATCATGAGGAAGGCGAGGGATCAGCCCAGAACTACACAGCAGGACCTGGTCAATGACCTGAAGAGAGCTGGGACCACAGTCTCAAAGAAAACCATTAGTAACACACTACGCCGTCATGGATTAAAATCCTGCAGTGCACGCCAGGTCCCCCTGCTCAAGCCAGCGCATGTCCAGGCCCGTCTGAAGTTTGCCAATGACCGTCTGGATGATCCAGAGGAGGAATGGGAGAAGGTAATGTGGTCTGATGAGACAAAAATAGAGCTTTTTGGTCTAAACTCCATTCACCGTGTTTGGAGGAAGAAGAAGGATGAGTACAACCCCAAGAACACCACCCCAACCGTGAAGCATGGATGTGGAAACATCATTCTTTGGGGATGCTTTTCTGCAAAGGGGACAGGACGACTGTACCGTATTGAGGGGAGGATGGATGGGGCCATGTATCGCGAGATCTTGGCCAACAACCTCCTTCCCTCAGTAAGAGCATTGAAGATGGGTCGTGGCTGGGTCTTGCAGCATGACGACCCGAAACACACAGCCAGGGCAACTAAGGAGTGGCTCCATAAGAAGCATCTCAAGGTCCTGGAGTGGCCTAGCCTGTCTCCAGACCTGAACCCAATAGAAAATATTTGGAGGGAGCTAAGTCTGTATTGCTCAGCGACAGCCCCGAAACCTGAAGGATCTGGAGAAGGTCTGTATGGAGGAGTGGGCCAAAATCTCTGCTGCATTGTGTGCAAACCTGGTCAAGAACTACAGGAAATGTATGATCTCTGTAATAGCAAACAAAGGTTTCTGTACCAAATATTACATTCTGCTTTTCTGATGTATCAAATACTTATGCCATGCAATGAAATGCTAATTATACACTTAAAAATCATAGTGATTTTATGGATTTTTGTTTTAGACTCCATCTCTCACAGTTCAAGTGTACCTATGATAAAAATTACAGACCTCTACGTGCTTTGTAAGTTGGAAAACCTGCAAAAATCAGAACTTTATCAAATACTTGTTCTCCCCACTGTATGTATGTATGTATGTATGTATGTATGTATGTATGTATGTATGTATGTATGTATGTATGTATGTATGTATGTATGTATGTATGTATGCATGTATGTATGTATGCATGCATGCATGCGCACACACACACACACAGGGGAGAACAAGTATTTGATACACATAAGCAACAGATACCATTTTAATAAGAAGGGGCTTGAAGAGTCTTATTGGTGCGCTGCCGAGTGGCTAGGACAGGCTGCTGCGGATATAGCTGGGACAATGCACAAAAAAAAAACTATAGACATCCCACCAAGGTGTCCGATTTCAAATAGGCTTTACAGCAAAAGCACCAAACGATTATGTTAGGTCACCACCAAGTCACAGAAAAATTCAGCCATTTTTCCAGCAAAAGGGAGTCACAAAAAGATTAAATTAATCACTAACCTTTGATGATCTTCGTCAGATGACACTCATAGGACTTCATGTTACACAATACATGAATGTTTTGTTCGATAAAGCACATATTTATGTTTACAAAAAATCTCAGTACACATTGGCGCTTTACTACATTCACTAGTTCCAGAAACATCCGGTGATAATGCAGAGAGCCACATCATTTTACAGAAATACTCATTATAAATGTCGATGAAAATACAATTGTTAGACAGGGAAATATAGATACACTTCTCCTTAACGCAACCGCTGTGTCAGATTTCAAAAAAACTTTATGGAACAAGCCAACCATGCAATAATCTTAGTACAGCTTTCAGACAAAGCAGTCAAAAAGATATCCACCATATTGGGTTGTCAACAGAAGTCAGAAATAGCATAAATATTCACTTACCTTTGATGATCATCAGAATTCACTCCCAGGAATCCCAGTTCCACATTAAATGTTTGATTTAGTTTGAAATATGTCCATAATTTATGTCCAAAGAGCTACTTTTGTTAGCACGTTTAGTAAACAAATCCAAAGTCAGTTACGTTACTGTCCGTAGAAACATGTCAAACGATGTATGGAATCAATCTTTAAGGATGTTTTTAACATAAAAAGACAATGTTCCAACCGAAGAATTCCTATGTCTGTAGAAAAGCAATGGAACGAGAGTTAACTCTCGTGACCGCGCCTCAGAGCCTGTGGTACTCTGCCAGACACCTGGCTCAAACAGCCCTTATGAGCCCCCACTTCACAGCAGAATCTCCAAACAAATTCCTAAAGACGGTTCACATCTAGTGGAAGCCCAATTTCAACTGCCTGCAACTCATCCCCAGAAGATATGCATATTATTAGTTTCTAAAACTGTTTGAATCATGTCTGTGAGTATAACAGAACTTATGAAGCAGGCAAAACCGAGGACAAACCATTCAGATTATTATAATTTTTTTTAAGGTCACCCTCTTTTCAATGATTTTTCATTGGGATTCCAGATTTCTAAAGGGACTTGCTTGCAGTTCCTACCGCTTCCACTGGATGTTCAGTCTTTAGAAATTGGTTGAGGTTATTCCTGTGTAATTAAGAAGTATGTCCATCTTGTACGAGTGTCACGTCATGTGTTCTGTTTGATAGAGGCGCAAGACCAGAAAGCATGCTTGAGTTTGTTTTGAGATATTTTGTCGTCATGTTGTGCAAGTTGGAACCGGTGTTTTTCTGGATTAAACGCGCCAAATAAATGGACATTTTGGATATATATGGCCGGAATTAATCGAACAAAAGGACCATTTGTGATATTTATGGGACATATTGGAGTGCCAACAGAAGAAGCTCGTCAAAGGCATGATTTATATTTTTATTTATGCGTTTTGTGTCACGCCTGCAGGGTTGAAATGTTCTCTCTTTTGTTTACTATGGTGCTATGCTCAGATAAGAGCATCGTTTGCTTTCGCCAAAAAGCCTTTTTGAAATCTGACATGTTGGCTGGATTCACAAGATGTGTAGCTTTAACTTGGTATCTTACATGTGTGATTTCATGACAGTTTGATTTTTATAGGAATTTATTTGAATTTGGCGCTCTGCATTTTCTCTGGCTTTTGGCCAAGTGGGACGCTACCGTCCCACATATCCCATCTTCTATTGCGGCTGAAAAAGATGGATTATACTCCCAGTATCCAACTCTGTAAGAAATGGATGGTTGAAAAACATTTGCATCTCCTTTAAAATGCATTCGTAAATATCCTTTAGAGTCTCAACTACCTAGAGGCAGCTTCACTTCAACCTCTCTGCTGAGTGTGCCAAGTCTATATAACAACATACAAAAATCAATACACCTTTAAAGCTAGAACCCTAAATTTAAACAATAAGTTCTCCCTCGCCCGTTTCAAAAAAAGGGCAAAGGGATGGGGCAGGAGAAACCACTCAAATTCATAGAGTTATCAATTCAAGGACTGACCATCCCTGATTTCAAATGTATAGTTAACCATGTTGAGGATATACAGTATTTGTTTACATTTACGTTGTTAACTTCTTTGGGATAGAGGGCAGCATTTTCACTTTTGGATGAATAGCATGCCCAGAGTGAACTGCCTCCTACTCAGTCCCAGATGCTAATATATGCATATTATTAGTAGCATTGGATAGAAAACCCCCTGAAGTTTCTAAAACTGTTTGAATGATGTCTGAGTATAACAGAACTCATATGGCAGGCAAAAACCTGAGAAAAATGTGGAAGTGGGAAATCTGAGGTTTGTAGTTTTTGAACTCACCCCTATCGAATACACAGTGGGATATGGGTTATTTTGCACTTCCTAAGGCTTCCACTAGATGTCAACCATCTTTAGAACTTTGTTTCAGGCTTCTCATGTGAAGGGGGGCCGGGCCAGATGGGAGCTGTTTGACTAAGGGGTCTGCCTGCAGCCTCGTTCTCAGTCACGCGCTTTCACATGAGAGGTCTCTCGTTCCATTGCTTTTCTACAGACAATGAAATTCTCCGGTTGGAACATTATTGATCTTTTATGATAAAAAAAACATCCTAAAGATTGATTCTATAATTAGTTCGACAAGTTTCTTCGACCTGTAATAACTTTTTGAAAGTTTCATCCGACTGGACCAGATCGCGCTTTTGGATTTGTTTACCAAACGCCCAAACAAAAGAAGCTATTGGACATAAATGAAGGATATTATCAAACAAAACAAGCATTTATTGTGGAACTGCGATTCCTGGGAGTGCATTCTGATGAAGATCATCATAGGTAAGTGAATATTTATAATGATATTTATGAATAATGTTGACTACCCAACATGGCGGATATTTCTATGGCTGGTTTGGGCTCTGAGCGCCGTTCTCAGATTATTCTTTTTCCGTAAAGTTTTTTTTTATTTATTTTTTTTAAATCTGACACAGCGATTGCATTAAGTGTATCTAAAGTTCCATGCATAACACTTGAATTTTCAGCAACATTTATAATGAGTATTTCTGTGAATTCATGTGGCTCTCTGCACAATCACTGCATGTTTTGGAACTACTGAACATAATACGCCAAAGTAAAATGAGATTTGTGGATATAAATATGAACTTTCCCGAACAAAACATACATATATTGTGTAACATGAAGTCCTATGAGTGTCATCTGATGAAGATCAAAGGTTAGTGATTCATTTTCATCTCTATTTGTGCTTTTTGTGACTCCTCTCTTTGGCTGGAAAAATGGCTGGGTTTTTCTGTGAGTTGGTGGTGACCTAACATAAATCGTTTGCGGAGCTTTCGCTGTAAAGCATTTTTTGAAATCAGACACTGTGGCTGGATTAACGAGAATTGTATCTTTAAAATGGTGCCTAAAACTTGTATGTTTGAGAAAATTGATGGGAGATGAAGTCACCTTTCAGCAGGACAATAACCTAAAACAAGACACTGGAGTTGCTATCCAAGAAGACAGGGAATGTTGCTGAGTAGCCAAGTTACAGTTTGACTTAAATATACTTGAACATGTATGGAAAGACCTGAAAATGGTTGTCTAGCAATGATCAAAAATCAATGACAGAACAAAAAGTTTTGAAAAGAATAATGGGCAAATGTTGCACAACCCAGGTGTGGAAAGTTCTTAGCCAGAAAGACTCGCAGGTGCCAAATGTGTGACTACAAAGTATTGACTCAGGGGTGTGAAAAGTTATGTAAATTAAATATTTATGTATTTATAAAAACATGTTTTCACTTTTTCATTATGGTGTATTGTGTGTAGATGGGTAAAAAATAAAGAATTGTAATCCATTTTGAACTCAGGCTGTAACAAAATGTAGCATAAGTCAAGGGGTATGAATACTTTCTGAAGGCACTGTTTTTTGGGTTCTTAAGGAATATGACAGTTGAACTAAGCTCGAGGCATTTTTAAGTTCTATTCCTCAAGAATCAATGGCTATTTATAAGTTAAAGACGAGGATTCTAGCTTTAAAACAAACAAAACAACGACAATCTGAATGAGTGTGCGCATCCAAGCAAATAAGTCTGCCTGCTTTCTTTGAACTCTCGACACCAGCAAAGATATACTGTAATTAGTGAGCAGATTATTACGTCATCTTCACACAAAGGCCCCTTCAGGCAAACTAACTAGATAGATAAAAGGAGTAAAGACAAACCACCACCACACGCACTCCTAAAGTGTGGATCACTTGGCTGAGAGCAAGCTGCTCTCCCCATGCTCCACTGGATTACATCAAACAGAGAAAATATGCCCAATTAGTGCTCATTATAAATAAGAGACAGAGTTACAAATAGCAAACAATTGCATCAAAGGTGAACAATTGAGAACAAATGGGGATGTGACAAACCACTTCAGTGATGTCATGCGATTCCATTTAACAAATAAAGAGGCAATTGGGCTGCTGCCAAAAGCTCAATAGTAAGGGGTTTTGACATGCTTCTCATCATTTCCTGCCATTAACAACAAAGCATGCTAACCCACATTGTGACATATTACCAGTATCAGCTGCAGGCAACAATTTAGTTAGAATAAATAAATCAAAGGAGACAAAACATTTAAAAAATGTAAATACAGTACCCACAACTTTCGATTAGTGGTAAAACCAGTCAGCGTTTTACCAGTGGCAGACTTAAGCTGTCAGCAGAGCACTCATTCTAACACAGCTGAAAAGGTGGGGGGACTCTTCTGCAGGCTCACAAATGACTCATCCATCTCTAGATCTCATCAGGCAGCTGATTAGAAGTGACTGAACTCACACTCTGACACAGACAACTTATCGGCAGTATCATTCCCCAGAACACAAGTGTGAGTGGTAAACATGAAATCATGTCAAATACAGAATGCATATCTTGGTTGTATCATCTCAGTTTCCCATAACAGAGGGCCTTCTGACAGCCATAGAAAATAGGTTTCTAAATGTGACTCCTCAGAGGGGCTCTATTTTACGCAAACATTGGTTCTGTCCGGGTCGACAACAAACCATCGGTTTGTACAGCTGTGGTATGCATATGACTGATCAGAAGTATGACAACTAAAGGAAAGGATTTCAAATAAGTAATTAACATGTTGTCAATCATATATTATTTATTGCCTTACCTCATGCCATTTGCACACACTGTATATAGACTTGCTTTTTTCTATTGTGTTACTACTGACTGTACGCTTGTTTATTCCATGTGTAACTCTGTATCGTTGTTTCTGTCGCACTGCTTTGCTTTATTATGGCCAGGTCACAGTTGTAAATGAGAACTTGTTCTCAACTAGCCTACTAGGTTAAATAAAGGTGAAATAAATAAATAAATACTCATAACACCAATATCCAGCCAGCAAAACACTAATCAAGACATGTACTGCAGTGATATGGTAGATCTATGATAAGTCTCAAGTAGGCAATGTAGTAGTTAGTAACACTAATTGGTTGACAAGAAAAATGCATTAATTTCATAGATCAATCAGAGAGTACCAACAATTTAACAGTTTCCATGGTACGGTATTTAATCCTACTGATATGTGATACATTCTAACAGATATTTAAAGCAGCAGAATTCTTGTTTCGACCCGTTGATTGAAGTCAAATTCAGAGCTTTCATTGTAGCAGCTCTACAGCCATTATAAAGTAAGGTCCCTCATCTTCCTCCCACCCCTCTCTGTGCTACCGAGGCAACCGGCAGCACACCTAGCCGACTACATTCAGTCACTAGTATCCATACAATAATGAATTGCATGGCCACCCTGGGACATGTCTACAACAACATCAATCAAAAAGTCCAAACATGAATACAAAAATTGGTAACCGATTAAATTCGATTTAAATAAATTGCTATGCTTTACAGCAGGAGTAAAGAAAATAACCTTAGACGTACCTTGTCGATGTGCCCTTCCTCACATCGCAGATGCTGCATTTAAAAGCCTCTGCACTGTTCTTGAAGGTGCAGACGCTACAGTCCCAAAATCCGTCGTCAGCACTTGGTTTAGCTTGTCTTTTCGGCCTTAGAAAAAAAGAGACATGTCAAGTGAGTTGATTTACACATCATGTATATGATTAGTTAAGACTGTTAGTGGTGATGACATGCAGTACCCCCACCTTTAAATGAGCAAACTTAAACTAATACAGAAAAATATTGGTTGGTTGTCAGATTATCCATTCGAATTCCTAATAATAGTTAACCAGCGCGAGCTTCTTGAATAAATCCATCACTGGCTAAAATCAAGCGACCTAGATGATGTTGGTTAGCCAGTTAGCTAGCTAGATACAACATTTGGTTGCATCGCTAGTCTGGCTAGCAAGCAGACTAGCTACATATTTTAGCTCGGGGCTAAGCATGTTAGCTAGCAAAACGAATGTCAAATCATGTCCATTCGACATTGAGCTTCGAACGAGTTCTGTTGACACTGAATATCATTTCCTAGAATGCCAGGGGTATCCACAGAAATTTTCCCTTTGTCTGAGAGTGTCTGGTAGAGTAGGGAGCGAGAAGCCGCCATAGTGCCCGTGCACTATTCTAGCTCTGGCATACAAACTGAAAAAAGGAGAAACACTCCTTGAGAAAGCATCCGAATATCAACCCCAAACGGCACGGAATTCTCGCAAAACAAGTCTAAATCGACACAAAACGGACTGGGGTACACGGTTAAATACCTGGTAGGGCTCTTCTTGTCGCCCATGGTGAGAACAGTCTTCCAAAAGAAGAAAAGGTCTTCAGTAATTATCAGTAATTGTCGTAGGTTGTGTACGGAGGATCCAGATAGAACCGCTGCTAAAACTGGCAGACAAGATCGCGTTCAGCGACTGCTCGAGGTAGGGCAGAGCGATTGAACACCGCGTGACTCCATGACGCCCAATCACCGCATGCCTCGGTTTAAAAGTCTGGTTGGAAATAAGAAAAATGGGTAGTTTGCTAGAATATTCCCATAATATCCCATAGATTATGTGGTTTACATAGTCGAAATGTAGAATAGTGCATTCTCAGGATTCATGAGTGTCATACATTCCTGTGCTACAGCATGAGCTGGGTCGTATATCATTGTATTTTATGCAGACTCGTACTGAAGATGGTTGTATTTTATGCAGACTCGTACTGAATATAGTTGTATTTTATGCAGATTCGTACTGAATATAGTTGTATTTTATGCAGATTCGTACTGAATATAGTTGTATTTTATGCAGACTCGTACTGAATATAGTTGTATTTTATGCAGATTCGTACTGAAGATGAGGTGAAGTTTATATTGGGACACTGCTGCATATAAAGTTATTCATCAGCATCCCCTTTCAATCTAACTGCTGTCTGTGTACGAACCAAATGCAAAAGTAATTGTTAAGTGAAAGCTCTCGAGCTGCTAGGTATTCTTTACCATTCGGCCATCAGATTTGCCACCAATTCTCCTTATAGGACACATCACATCACTGCACTCTATACTCTTCTGTAAACTGGTAATCTGTATAAACGTTGCAAGACACACTGGTTGTTGCTTATTTATAAAAACCCTCTTAGGCCTTGTGCTGTTGTCTGTGCCCAACAATGTCTGTACCATGTTTTGTGCTGCTACCATGTTGTGCTGCTGCCATGTTGTGTCGCTACAATGTTTTTGTCATGTTGTGTTGCTACCATGCTATGTTGTTGTCTTTGATCTCCCTTTATGTAGTGTTGTGTTGTCTCTCTTGTCATAATGTGTGTTTTGCCCACAGGCCTTTTACCTTTTGGTAGGCCATCATTGTAAATAAGAATTTGTTCTGACTTTGACTAGTTAAATAAAATATCAGATGTAACACACTGTGTAGTAAGGGCTGCATGGGACAAACACCTGTTCCAATAATTAGCCTACTGTCATTGCATTTAGATGGAAATGTTTCAGTTGTTTCATTCTCTGTGGTTGTAGTGTGTCCACTTGACAACATTTGAAAGGACTCAAGATACTAGTGATTGCCTAATGTTTCAGAGATGGAAGGAAGGAATGCTAAGGAATCTGAGATACTCAGTGCTTGACTTGGGCAGGAGCTCACCGGAGCTGAGTACCGACACCTCACATTTTCTACTGCTTGAGCTTCTGTTTCTCTTATACAATATTAGCTCAAAAGTATTGTGGAGCTCCTGCACCTAAATATAAACAGTACCGGCACCCAAAATGAGTACTGGAAACTATTTCAGTCCAAGTCAAGCACTGCAGATACTAAACATTGACCTTGAATTAACATTTGTATTCAGATACAAATGTCCTTGCTCTTAATTTCCATAAAATTTCCAGACATCTTGGAGGACCCCCTATATAATCTGCCTGTGCTCCTGGCTTTAGTGGTCTACTTCATCACGGAATGTGTGGGGGCAAACGTTGCACTCTTTGGAGGCCTCCCTCCCTCCTGCTCAGGACAAGGCTCTCTGTGGGGGAGATGAAGCGTGAATCATGTAGCCTCATTAGTCTCTTGCTACGGCTCCAGGACCTATTGTGAACCCCTCCCTTTTCTGTTCACCAAGAGGAGAGAAGAGTATATGTACTGCTGCTGCTTCACTCCTGTCACACTGTCACACTGTCACACTGGCTTTGCCGTCTACCCAGTGATTGTGTCTGCTTAGCTCATAGCATGCCGCTGTAATAGAGGGTCATCATGGTACTGATAACCTGAATTAAATTAAAACAACATTAAGTGTTGCCTGGTTGATTCTGTCATTCATTCAAGTGAAAATTTGTCTTTTTGACCATACGGTAACAATAATAATGTGGGTGCTTATATTTGTACTATTTCAAATGTGTTTTTTACATATCCCAACTCCCCCTGAGAGTGGAGTCACGGCCTTCCATTATCAACGGAGACCATGAAGCAATTAGGGTTAAGTGCCTTCCTCAAGGGCAGACACATCGACAGATTTTTCACCTTGTGAACTAGCAACCTATCGGTTGCCGAACCAATGTGCTAACCGCTAGGCTACCTGCCACCCCAATAAGGGAGACATTATAAAGAAACAGTGAAAAGAGAATTGGGGGGAGGGGAGTATGAGGAATCACACCAAACAGAGACGATAAATAGTACCGTGCATTAGGCAATACAAGAGTGTGACTGAAACAGCTCTACCCACATCAGTGTTCCAATTCCCTTCACCGAATCTTGTTATTGTTCAGAAAAATCATCTGTTATTTGTCATGTTACTAAACTGTCAACATCCAAAAATGCACCATAGTTCTGACATACATTTCCTTTGACTGAATCTCACATGGTGGCAAATAGACATGGTGGTGAAGTTTTTTCAAATGTATTTTTCTAGTAATGTCATACTTTCCAGGTCCATACCCAAACAGTTTGAACTACTAATTTTGAAAATTACTCTCTCCAGAAACAAGTCTCTCACTGTTGCCGCCTGCTACCGACCCCCGTCAGCTCCCAGCTGTGCCCTGGACACCATTTGTGAATTGATCGCCCCCCATCTAGCTTCAGAGTTTGTTCTGTTAGGTGACCTAAACTGGGATATGCTTAACACCCCGGCAGTCCTACAATCTAAGCTAGATGCCCTCAATCTCACTCAAATCATCAAGGAACCCACCAGGTACAACCCTAACTCTGTAAACAAGGGCACCCTCATAGACGTCATCCTGACCAACTGGCCGTCCAAATATACCTCCGCTGTCTTCAACCAGGATCTCAGCGATCACTGCCTCATCGCCTGTATCCGCCACGGAGCCGCAGTCAAACGACCACCCTCATCACTGTCAAACGCTCCCTAAAACACTTCTGTGAGCAGGCCTTTCTAATCGACCTGGCCCGGGTATCCTGGAAGGACATTGACCTCATCCCGTCAGTTGAGGATGCATGGTCATTCTTTAAAAGTAACTTCCTCACCATTTTAGATAAGCATGCTCCGTTCAAAAATGCAGAACCAAGAACAGATACAGCCCTTGGTTCACTCCAGACCTGACTGCCCTCGACCAGCACAAAAACATCCTGTGGCGGACTGCAATAGCATCGAATAGCCCCGTGATATGCAACTGTTCAGGGAAGTCAGGAACCAATACACGCAGTCAGTCAGGAAAGCTAAGGCCAGCTTCTTCAGGCAGAAGTTTGCATCCTGTAGCTCCAACTCCAAAAAGTTCTGGGACACTGTGAAGACCATGGAGAACAAGAGCACCTCCTCCCAGCTGCCCACTGCACTGAGGCTAGGAAACACGGTCTCCACCGATAAATCCATGATTATCGAAAACTTCAATAAGCACTTCTCAACGGCTGGCCATGCCTTCCGCCTGGCTACTCCAACCTCGGCGAACAGCTCCGCCCCCCCGTAGTTCCTCACCCAAGCCTCTCCAGGTTCTCCTTTACCCAAATCCAGATAGCAGATGTTCTGAAAGAGCTGCAAAACCTGGACCCGTACAAATCAGCTGGGCTTGACAATCTGGACCCGCTATTTCTGAAACTATCTGCCGCCATTGTCGCAACCCCTATTACCAGCCTGTTCAACCTCTCTTTCATATCGTCTGAGATCCCCAAGGATTGAAAGCTGCCGCAGTCATCCCCCTCTTCAAAGGGGAGACACCCTGGACCCAAACTGCTATAGACCTATATCCATCCTGCCCTGCCTATCTAAGGTCTTCGAAAGCCAAGTCAACAAACAGGTCACTGACCATCTCGAATCCCACCGTACCTTCTCCGCTGTGCAATCTGGTTTCCGAGCCGGTCACGGGTGCACCTCAGCCACACTCAAGGTACTAAACGATATCATAACCGCCATCGATAAAAGACAGTACTGTGCAGCCGTCTTCATCGACCTCGCCAAGGCTTTCGACTCTGTCAATCACCATATTCTTATCGGCAGACTCAACAGCCTCGGTTTTTCGGATGACTGCCTTGCCTGGTTCACCAATTACTTTGCAGACAGAGTTCAGTGTGTCAAATTGGAGGGCATGCTGTCCGGTCCTCTGGCAGTCTCTATGGGGGTGCCACAGGGTTCAATTCTCGGGCCGACTCTTTTCTCTGTATATATCAATGATGTTGCTCTTGCTGCGGGCGATTCCCTGATCCACCTCTACGCAGACGACACCATTCTATATACCTTCGGCCCGTCATTGGACACTGTGCTATCAAACCTCCAAACGAGCTTCAATGCCATACAGCACTCCTTCCGTGGCCTCCAACTGCTCTTAAACGCGAGTAAAACCAAATGCATGCTTTTCAACCGATCGCTGCCTGCACCCGCATGCCCGACTAGCATCACCACCCTGGATGGTTCCGACCTTGAATATGTGGACATCTATAAGTACCTAGGTGTCTGGCTAGACTGCAAACTCTCCTTCCAGACTCACATCAAACATCTCCAATCAAAAATCAAATCAAGAGTCGGCTTTCTATTCCGCAACAAAGCCTCCTTCACTCACGCTGCCAAGCTTACCCTAGTAAAACTGACTATCCTACCGATCCTCGACTTCGGCGATGTCATCTACAAAATGGCTTCCAACACTCTACTCAGCAAACTGGATGCAGTCTATCACAGTGCCATCCGTTTTGTCACTAAAGCACCTTATACCACCCACCACTGCGACTTGTATGCTCTAGTCGGCTGGCCCTCACTACATATTCGTCGCCAGACCCACTGGCTCCAGGTCATCTACAAGTCCATGCTAGGTAAAGCTCCGCCTTATCTCAGTTCACTGGTCACGATGGCAACACCCATCCGTAGCACGCGCTCCAGCAGGTGTATCTCACTGATCATTCCTAAAGCCAACACCTCATTTGGCCGCCTTTCGTTCCAGTACTCTGCTGCCTGTGACTGGAACGAATTGCAAAAATCGCTGAAGTTGGAGACTTTTATCTCCCTCACCAACTTCAAACATCAGCTATCCGAGCAGCTAACCAATCGCTGCAGCTGTACATAGTCTATAGGTAAATAGCTCACCCATTTTCACCTACCTCATTCCCATACTGTTTTTATACTGTTTTTATTTATTTACTTTTCTGCTCTTTTGCACACCAATATCTCTACCTGTACATGACCATCTGATCATTTATCACTCCAGTGTTAATCTGCAAAATTGTATTATTCGCCTACCTCCTCATGCCTTTTGCACACATTGTATATAGACTGCCAATTTTTTCTACTGTGTTATTGACTTGCTAATTGTTTACTCCATGTGTAACTCTGTGTTGTCTGTTCACACTGCTATGCTTTATCTTGGCCAGGTCGCAGTTGCAAATGAGAACTTGTTCTCAACTAGCCTACCTGGTTAAATAAAGGTGAAATAAATTTAAAAAAAATGTCACCTTTATTTAACCTGGTAGGCCAGTTGAGAACAAGTTCTCATTTACAACTGTGACCTGGCCAAGATAAAGCAAAGAGGTGCGACAGAAACAACAACACAGAGTTTTTATTTTTTATTTCACCTTTATTTAACCAGGTAGGCAAGTTGAGAACATGTTCTCATTTACAATTGCGACCTGGCCAAGATAAAGCAAAGCAGTTCGACACATACAACGACACAGAGTTACACATGGAGTAAAACAAACATACAGTCAATAATACAGTAGAAACGAGTCTATATACGATGTGAGCAAATGAGGTGAGATAAGGGAGGTAAAGGCAAAAAAAGGCTATGGTGGCAAAGTAAATACAATATAGCAAGTAAAACACTGGAATGGTAGATTTGCAGTGGAAGAATGTGCAAAGTAGAAATAAAAATAATGGGGTGCAAAGGAGCTAAATAAATAAAATAAAATAAATACAGTAGGGAAAGAGGTAGTTGTTTGGGCTAAATTATAGATGGGTTATGTACAGGTGCAGTAATCTGTGAGCTGCTCTGACAGCTGGTGCTTAAAGCTAGTGAGGGAGATAAGATATTTTTGTAGTTCATTCCAGTCATTGGCAGCAGAGAACTGGAAGGAGAGGCGGCCAAAGAAAGAATTGGTTTTGGGGGTGACCAGAGAGATATACCTGCTGGAGCGCGTGCTACAGGTGGCTGATGCTATGGTGACCAGCGAGCTGAGATAAGGGGGGACTTTACCTAGCAGGGTCTTGTAGATGACCTGGAGCCAGTGGGTTTGGCGACGAGTATGAAGCGAGGTCCAGCCAACGAGAGTGTACGGGTCGCAATTGTCGGTAGTATATGGGGCTTTGGTGACAAAACGGATGGCACTGTGATAGACTGCATCCAATTTGTTGAGTAGGTTATTGTTGGTAGAGTTGGTAGAGTTACACATGGAATAAACAAATGTACAGTCAATAACACAATAGGAAAAAAATCTATATACAGTGTGTGCAAATTAGGGAGGTAAGGCAATAAATAGGCCGTAGTGATGAAGTAATTACAATTTAGCAATTAAACACAGGAGTTCTGGTTTGATCAGTAAAATGTGTTTAACTCTGAGTGTACTGTAGTGTGATAAGAGACTATTTAGTTTAGTTTATTTATTTGACCATTTAAAAAAACAAGCACACATAACTTTAAAATGCCAAACATGCACATGAGTGAAATCATGGACGATAACACACAATAAAGTCTGGGACTTATTTCCATTGTGGTCCTCTTTTGAAACAAGATGGCTGGGCAAGATCGAACACAGTATGACAGTATAAAAACAAAGAAGAAGAACATCTGTCTCATCATTGCAGTTACATCACAGGGGTCATTCATATGGGCACAGAAGACATCAAACTGTTTTTTTTTTACTTCATTTACTATACGGATATGTAGGGATTACAGAGGGCCTCAATTACATAAAAAGCAGGTGTTCTGCCATGATCACTCACATATATATTAAATTATACTCACTGAGATTATAGCACCTCTTTTTATTTTGTTTCTTACATGGTAATTAAGAAAATGATTGGCCTATTGAAAATAACCCAACCTTCTATGAAATCAGGCTTCACCACATGGGCAACACCACCAAATGACTATTGTAGCGGGAAACCGCTGATTTTTAATGGAATATCTACATAGGCGTACAAAGGCCCATTATCAGCAACCATCATTCCCGTGTTCCAATGGCATGTTGTGTTAGCTAATCCAAGTTTATCATTTTAAAAGGCTAATTGAGCATTAGAAAATCCTTTTGCAATCATGTTAGCACAGCTGTGTTAATTAAAGGGGCAGCAGGTAACCTAGTAGTTAGAGTGTTGGTTACATTCATGTACATACTACATACACTCATGTACATACTACCTCGACCAACCAGTGGTCCCTCACATTGGCTAGCCACATTGGCTATCTGCATTGTGTCCGACCCACCACCCACCAACCCCTCTTTTACGCTACTGCTACTCTCTGTTCATCATATATGCATAGTCACTTTAATCATATCTACATGTACATACTACCTCAATCAGCCTGACTAACCGGTGTCTGTATGTTGCCTCGCTAATTTTATAACCTCGCTACTGTATATAGCCTGTCTTTTTACTGTTGTTTTATTTCTTTACCTACCTGTTGTTCACCTAATACCTTTTTGCACTATTGGTTAGAGCCTGTAAGTAAGCATTTCACTCTACACCTGTAGTAACCGGAAGGTTGCAAGATCAAATCCGCGAGCTGACAAGGTAAAAATCTGCCATTCTGCCCCTGAACAAGGCAGTTAACCCACTGTTCCTAGGCCGTCATTGAAAATAAGAATTTGTTCTTAACTGACTTGTCTAGTTAAATAAAAGGTAAATATATATGTGTAATTTTGTTTTATTAAAAGAGAAGCAATAAAACTGGCTTTCTTTAGACTAGTTGTGTATCTGGAGCATCAGCATTTGTGAGTTTAATAACGGGTGCTATTTAATGAAGCTGCCAGTTGAGGACTTGTGAGGTGTCTGTTTCTCAAATTAGACAATCTAATGTACTTGTCCTGCTCAGTTTTGCACCGGGGCCTCCCACTCCTCTTTCTATTCTGGTTAGAGACAGTTTGTGTTGTTCTGTGAAGGCAGTAGTACACAGTGTTGTGTACAGAACAAGTGTACAGAACAAGAATAGACTGATGAGTTTCATAAGAAAGTTCTTTGTTTCTGGACATTTTGAGCCTGTAATCAAACCCACAAATGCTGATGCTCCAGATACTCAATTAGTCTAAAGAAGGCCAGTTTTATTGCTTCTTTATTCAGAACAACAGTTTTCAGCTGTGCTAACATAATTGCAAAAGGGTTTTCTTATGATCAATTAGCCGTTTAAAATTATAAACTTGGATTAGCTAACACAACATGCCATTGGAATACAGGAGGGATGGTTGCTGATAATGGGCCTCTGTATGCCTATGTAGATATTCCAGTTACAATAGTCATTTACAACATTAACAATGTCTACACTGTATTTCTGATCAATTTGATGTTATTCTAAAGGACAATTTTTTTGCTTTACTATCAAAAACAAGAACATTTCTAAGTGACCCCAAACTTTTGAACGATAGTGTATGTTGTTCTTGATCACTGGAAATCTGTGGGCATCTTTGCAGGCAGTAAGAGGACAGGTCTTATTTATGGCTGTCACACAAAATGGACCCCCCCACACACACACACAGACAAATTCCTTCTCCATTTAATCTCCATGCCCGGACAGTGTGGGTGTGGGGAGATTGTAGTGTGGTCAGAACCCTGAGGAGTTGAGGGTTGTGTTGAGAGTTGTGTGCGATGTGTTCAAGTGTCCAGGGAGGGGGTTAGGGGGCGGTGGCTGAGGACCGTTTCCTCCTCCAGCAGAGGAATGTCTCCATGCATGTTCCTGTTTGGAGAGGCAGCTCACAGCCCAATATGTTGGCAGGAAACCACATGCTGCTCACACTACACCGATAAGGAGCAGGGGGAGGCTTTGCCAAACCTTCAGGAAGGTAGATTATCCCATGAAATGCTGGCAGCGCTTCAGTCTTTGTGCATCAGAGAGAGAGAGAGAGAGACAGAGTGTGTGTGTGTGTGTGTGTGTGTGTGTGTGTGTGTGTGTGTGTGTGTGTGTGTGTGTGTGTGTGTGTGTGTGTGTGTGTGTGTGTGTGTGTGTGTGTGTGTGTGTGTGTGTGTGTGTGTGTGTGTGTGTGTGTGTGTGTGTGTTCTTCAGCTCACTCAGCAGTAGAGAGTTTCAGTGAATTTAGGGAAGACTCCACAAAAGGCAGCAGTACAAAGGGCCTGCAAGCTGAGAATGTGCAACACAGAGGCACGGCCCAATCTCACGGTTTGTTAACCCAGAAATGGTGAATAAAGAATAAGACAATCATGCATCACTTGTCAATTACCTCCCTGATGATAAAGAATAAGATGGTGATTTCATTTGTGGGTGGTTTGCGTTTCCCAAATTCTCTTATATCAAAGAGATTATATATTACATCTACTCCATTATCTCAAATTCACAAAATCATGCAATTTGCATTTTCAAAAATAGAGAGAATAGACAAATGAGCCAAGAGGGACACATATTTTAGGTAGAATAGTCAACCATAGTCAAATGTCAAAACATGAAAATATGACCAATGCATCTCCGGTGTACAGTATGTGCATCAGGTCGTCGCTGGCTAAGCATTGGGAGAGAGATTGGAAGGGTTTTCTGCAATGTTCTTATATAGTAATTCCCAGAAGTACACACAATCTACTGGACTATAAATCACCGGCCCTTGGGCGAGGTTTCAACCAAGTATGGATAGTGTTTATAGTGTTTAGACTGGATCCAGCTGTTTGGTCACACACAATGCTGCAGAGATGCAATCAATTTGGCAGATTAGTGCATTGACAGACAGAGCAACATCCAACCAGCAATCAATACATACTTAAGTGTTTACTTAAAGCACTGATACAGTAACCAAGGAACGATTCCCTCCATGGGCACTCATGTGTTGTATCTTTCACCCCCACCCCCCCAGGAATGGCTATCTAGCTGTCCTCCGAAACTAAACACTCTCCCCTTCTCGCCAACTGCTAAGGGGTGTGCCTACCCCAAGTAGGACAGCCAAATCAAGAAATCAGACAAGACATCCATCACTATCTAGCAGGGTGGATGGAGTAAACGACCTTGATGCAGTCTTCACACTCAATTTCAGATACCCTTGGGCTCTATTATGGAGAGATTTAAGCAGGGGGAGAGTGGCCAGCCTTCACATTAGATTCTTATGATACTGGACACGATGCAGAGAGGCTTGAGAGTAAGAGGAGAGGCGAGGGAAAGAGAAAGGTTAAGGAAGGAAAGGTGCTAGGAAAGGAAGATAGAGATGGAAAGTGGTTACGGGCAGAGAGAGTTAGAGGTTGAGCGCTTGGCAGTAATAGGAGGTAGGTACAGGAGAAGGAATGGGGAGATGAGAGGATGAGGTTCAGAGGATGGACCTCTACCTCTCCTTTAATAGGCTCTATGGATAGAGTGTGAGGAGATCTTTATTCAGCAGAAAATTATTTGATGTTGTGGTTGACTTTGCATGTAGCTTTAACGGGTTGTGAGCTCTAATTGATAATAATCTCAAGAGTGATTCATCACAAAAGCAGCACAGAGGATTGTGTGTTCTCCCGTAAGTGGCATGCAATAATTGAAAAAGCATTGTGTCTCCTCTTAACTTGAAAAACTCTTTGCACAGATGACTGTTCACAAACAGGGTCAAGAATAATCAGGTCGATTCGGTACTTCTGTATGAATAAAAATGTTGGAAATCTTAATAATTGAGCACCTCACAAGCAACCTGCTAGAACTAGTTTTAATTCAGATATAGCCCGTCTTGGACAATATTCTAATTTTGATCTCCTAAAGATTGAATCCATGTTCCTGCGTGTTACTCTGTTTTACACAATGAAAGGTGTGAGCCACTGTAGCATGCATTGTGGTCTCCTGGGACTTAATTTAGCAGTCAGTGAAACACCACCTACAGCTTTGAGTGGCATCATTGGCAAAGGTCACATGTGCTCACTGTGAAATTATCTACACATGAATTTCTCATTGACTTCTTAATACACCTGCATTTACTTGCCTGAGGTGATAATTTCCCCTTTCCTGTGTGAGGGGAAATTATGCTTGCCACTGTGTGTGTGTGCCTGATACATGATACAATTCACCAGTTGTTGTTATTACCACTGACTCCTGAGTTTGGAGTCTAGAATTGGACAATGAATACACACTGAAAAAGGTAATTGTCAAATACACCAAACTATGGAGAAGGATAGTGGATATTCAACAGTATATGGATACTGGACCTACTTATGCAATGTCAACCTTTCTTCTAAGGAAAATAAAGCAAGGGCCCAAATCATTCTCCACCCATTTTCATTGCATATATGCACACAATAGCGTTACAATGTGAACAGAAAATCAAATTTTGAACAGCGTACCATCACCATTTGGACAGGAGACAGAAAAGGGCTTTTTACACAGACCAGTGGTCAGAGGAGTCAGGGAGGGTTGTGGCATGTCCAATGGAGTGGGTGTTTTCACAGTAAAACATGTGCCTAGGGCAGGTCATGTGTAATGCATTGATCCATGTGCTGTAAGTGCAGTTGTAAAATCTCAAGCTGATACAATGGCTGCTGCCAAGTGCCTAACCAGATTCATCCAATGAAATCTATGAGCATCAATCAGCTACATTGACAGAGCTCGTCATTGACTTGATTCATGTTGAATAGATGTTCCCACCGCTTGGCAGATGACAACATGCCTCGTCTTCTCTCAATATAGTGATTTAAAATCAGTTCTGTTTATGATTAGAGGCTGTCACAATGTGCTCAGTGTTTCACATTCTTGTTCAGGCTGACCCTAACGCTGCCAAGCTGAGCACCTCCAAGAATGGGACAGTCAGAGTGCCAGGTCTACAGCAACTTCTGGCACCAAACCCTCTGACAGAGTATCTATCACAGACAAATACAATCATCCTCTCATGGATTGACTCACTGCAGCCTGCCAAGAGCTGGAATTGTAGCTGTCAGTTGTATTTCAAAATCTTGAACCCTTGACAAAAGTAAACCTACATAATGTTAATGCTCTTAACTAAGATCATCTGTTCAGCAGACACACAACTCAGATACATTGTTGTCTGTGTAACAATCTAACAACAGCATGTGACATTTGAGTACCATTCAAAATTCTTTATACCTGCTTTGTATGCTGCACATTCCCACAAGCTCCATAATGTCTGTACTACGTACAGTAGAAAGTGTCCCTGCGTTACCCCATGCAGCTGGCCTGGGGGGGAAGGGAAGGTGTGTCCGTGTTCGTTTGTGGTTCTAATAAATCTGGGAGTGCTGCTAACACTGTACAGATGTGAGGAGGCTGGAGTTTCCCCTGACTTTAAACTGGGAGCCCACAGTCTACCACCACAGGAGATGAATGGTGTGTGGGTGGGCACCTAATTGATTAGTGCATATTAAGGTTACACACTCAGGGATGGGATATATTAGAGTGGAACATACCCCTTCAGCCACCGTGCAAATTCCTCCCATTTCCAGCTCAGAGGTTGGACTGGTCTGGTCCCATGCAGCAAGGACTTGTAGGACTTGTGTCTGTGGTAGCACAGTGTTAAGCTGCAAGGATACAGAGAGGATTCCTCTGCATAGATCGCAGAGCTGTGGGCTGTGATGCCTGCCACCATCACAGCCCTGCCTTTCCCTCAGCTCTACCTAGTACTTACTGCTTAGTCACCACCTCTACCTCTGCCATTGGATCTCAAGCACTGCATACTCCTCTAACAACACAATCACAACACAATCAGCTGTCCTCAGCTGGACAATGCTGACTGGTGAAAACAGAACAGCTTTTGACCCATATTACACCCTGATAAAAACAGCTTAAAACATTCAATAGTCCAAGTGAGGAATGCAATCCTCAGACTACCCCCATAAACAAAAAGGAGAATCACCCACAGGCCCATTTAATTATCAACAAGCACTATTGAGTGGCCCATCTAAAGGTCAGTTCCAGCTGGCAATTGCGTTATTGTTTGATTATGTAAGAGCCTGTTCCCCCAGTGGAGCTCTTACAGCAAACAGAGCAGTTTTATTACCCATTAGTACTCTTTATCTCATCTGACACACTTTCCCAGGGCGTGACACAATGTAGGCTCAAACACCATTAGCATACTACATGGGTATTCCATTGCTGTGATGTCAGGAACATTTCATGAACTGCCAATCACACCACAGTAGACATACAGTACTGTACTCAGATGAACAGAGGTCTGTGCTTTACCACCCAGAATACTTAAAGAGCTGACGTCCCAATCTTTTTGTCGTTCCTGTCTTTCTTCTAACATGCTTATTTGAGTGTTTTATTTTGCCTCAGGTCTAATCCTTTGATGAGCATCAGCAGGCCCCAGACAGTCATGTGACATGCTGTAATGACATGCCACGCTGATGGGAATCTGCTGCTCCCTCCCACATTTCCCCCCGCATTTCCTCCCCCCGTCTAAACCTATTTCCTCTGTCTGTCTGTCTGTCTGTCTGTCTGTCTGTCTGTCTGTCTGTCTGTCTGTCTGTCTGTCTGTCTGTCTGTCTGTCTGTCTGTCTGTTCTGTCTGTCTGTCTGTCTGTCTGTCTGTCTGTCTGTCTGTCTGTCTGTCTGTCTGTCTGTCTAAACCTTTCCCAATCTCCCCTTCTCCACGGCTGCTGTGTGTCAGCTGGGAGGCTCTCTGCATGCCATGCAGATGTAATCTACACCTCTTAGTGCTGTGAGCAGCAATGGATCGCAGAGGGTGGCCTCCTCGGTGACAGGCAGGCTTGGCGTAGCGACACGTAAGGAGATCTGCTTTCATACATGGTGTCCCAGGGGACTGCAGTGATGGCGACTCTTGTGATGCGTACAGGGGTGAAACAGAGGCAGCGGAACTCTGCAGGCATCTGACAGCCAGACTCATGGCATGGTGCAGAGACAGAGAGGGAGTGAGAGACAGAGGTAGAGACGGTGTGAGATGTCAAGAATTAGAGTGAGAGAGGCCAGGAGACAGGGAATAAAAGAGAGAGAGATAGGGAGGGGTGAGAGAAAGTGAGAGACATTGAGAAAGAGCGAGCAAGATAGAAAGAGAGAGAGAGAGACCTGCCTGCCTGGAGGTGACAGCATTCCCTCCCACATATGCCCCCCTAGGCACAACTATGACAACACAACCAACAAAAACGGGTCACAACTCCTGCAGCTCTGTCGCACGCTGGGTATGTACATAGTCAATGGTAGGCTTCGAGGGGACTCCCATGGTAGGTACACCTATAGCTCATCTCTTGGCAGTAGTACTGTAGACTACTTTATCACTGACCTCAACCCAGAGTCTCTCAGAGCGTTCACAGTCAGCCCACTGACACCCCTATCAGACCACAGCAAAATCACAGTCTACTTAAACAGAGCAATACTCAATCATGAGGCATCAAAGCCAAAGGAACTGAGTAACATTAAGAAATGCTATAGATGGAAGGAATACAGTTTGAAAACCTACCAAAAAACAATTAGGCAACAACAAATTCAATCCCTTTTAGACAATTTCCTGGGTAAAACGTTCCACTGTAATAGTGAAGGTGTAAACTTGGCAGTAGAAAATCTTAACAGTATATTTGACCTCTCAGCTTCCCTATCAAATCTAAAAATCTCAAATAGAAAACCAAAGAAAATTAACAATAATGACAAATGGTTTGATGAAGAATGCAAAAATCTAAGAAAGAAATTGAGAAACCTGTCCAACCAAAAACATAGAGACACAGAAAACCTGAGTCTACGCCTTCACTATGGTGAATCACTAAAACAATACAGAAATACACTACGGAAAAAGAAGGAACAGCATGTCAGAAATCAGCTCAATGTAATTGAAGAATCCATGGACTCTAACCACTTCTGGGAAAACTGTTCGCTGCTCTGGCCCCCCAATGGTGGAACAAACTCCCTCACGACGCCAGGAGTCAATCACCACCTTCCGGAGACACCTGAAACCCCACCTCTTTAAGGAATACCTAGGATAGGATAAGTAATAAGTAATCCTTCTCACCCCCCTAAAAGATTTAGATGCACTATTGTAAAGTGGCTGTTCCACTGGATGTCATAAGGTGAATGCACCAATTTGTAAGTCGCTCTGGATAAGAGCGTCTGCTAAATGACTTAAATGTAAATGTAAATGGGAAAATTGGAAAACACTAAACAAACAACAACACGAAGAATTATCTATCCAAAATGGAGATGTATGGGTAAACCACTTATCCAATCTTTTTGGCTCTATAACAAAGAATAAAGAGCAAAAACATATACATGATCAAATACAGATCTTAGAATCAACTATTAAAGACTACCAGAACCCACTGGATTCTCCAATTACATTGAATGAGTTACAGGACAAAATAAAAACCCTCCAACCCAAAAAGGCCTGTGGTGTTAATATAATAATATAATAATATATGCCATTTAGCAGACGCTTTTATCCAAAGCGACTTACAGTCATGTGTGCATACATTCTACGTATGGGTGGTCCCGGGAATCGAACCCACTATCCTGGCGTTACAAGCGCCATGCTCTACCAACTGAGCCACAGAAGGACCAGTGGCTCAGGATGGTATCCTCAATGAAATGATCAAATATACAGACAACAAATTGGCTATACTAAAACTCTTTAACATCATCCTTAGCTCTGGCATCTTCCCCAATATTTGGAACCAAGGACTGATCAACCCAATCCACAAAAGTGGAGACAAATTTGACCCCAATAACTACCGTGGAATATGCATCAACAGTAACCTTGGGAAAATCCTCTGCATTATCATTAACAGCAGACTCGTACATTTCCTCAATGAAAACAATGTACTGAGCAAATGTCAAATTGGCTTTTTACCAAATTACCGTACAACAGACCATGTATTCACCCTGCATACCCTAATTGACCACCAAACAAACCAAAACAAAAGCAAAGTCTTCTCATGCTTTGTTGATTTCAAAAAAGCCTTTGACTCAATTTTGCATGAGGGTCTGCTATACAAACTGATGGAAAGTGGTGTTGGGGGTAAAACATACGACATTATAAAATCCATGTTCACAAACAACAAGTGTGCGGTTAACACTGGCAAAAAACAAACATATTTCTTCACACAGGGTCGTCGGGTGAGACAGGGATACGGCTTAAGCCCCACCCTCTTCAACATATATATCAACAAATTGGCGCGGGCACTAGAAAAGTCTGCAGCACCCGGCCTCACCCTACTAGAATCCGAAGTCAAATGTCTGCTGTTTGCTGATGATCTGGTGCTTCTGTCACCAACCAAGGAGGGCCTACAGCAGCACCTAGATCTTATGCACAGATTCTGTCAGACCTGGGCCCTAACAGTAAATCTCAGTAAGACCAAAATAATGGTGTTCCAAAAAAGGTCCAGTCACCAGGACCACAAATACAAATTCCATCTAGACACTGTTGCCCTAGAGCACTAAAAAACTATACATACCTTGGCCTAAACATCAGCGCCACAGGTAACTTCCACAAAGCTGTGAACGATCTGAGAGACAAGGCAAGAAGGGCATTCTATGCCATCAAAAGGAATATAAATTTCAACATACCAATTAGGATTTGGCTAAAAATACTTGAATCAGTCATAGAGCCCATTGCCCTTTATGGTTGTGAGGTCTGGGGTCCGCTCACCAACCAAGACTTCACAAAATGGGACAAACACCAAATTGAGACTCTGCACGCAGAATTCTGCAAAAATATCCTCCGTGTACAACGTGGAACACCAAATAATGCATGCAGAGCAGAATTAGGCCGATACCCACAAATGATCAAAATCCAGAAAAGAGCCGTTAAATTCTATAACCACTTACAAGGAAGTGATTCCCAAACCTTCCACAACAAAGCTATCACCTACAGAGAGATGAACCTGGAGAAGAGTCTCCTAAGCAAGCTGGTCCTGGGGCTCTGTTCACAAACACAAACACACCCTACAGAGCCCCAGGACAGCAGCACAATTAGACCTAACCAAATCATGAGAAAACAAAAAGAGAATTACTTGACACATTGGAAAGAATTAACAAAAAAACAGAGCAAACTAGAATGCTATTTGGCCCTACACAGAGAGTACACAGCGGCAGAATACCTGTGACTGACCCAAAATTAAGGAAAGCTTTGACTATTTACAGACTCAGTGAGAATAGCCTTGCTATTGAGAAAAGCCGCCATAGGCAGACATGGCTCTCAAGAGAAGACAGGCTATGTGCTCACTGCCCACAAAATGAGGTGGAAACTGAGCTGCACTTCCTAACATATTTCCCTCAGATTACACAGATCCACAAAGAATTCGAAAACAAATCCAATTTTGATAAACTCCCATATCTACTGGGTGAAATTCCACAGTGTGCCATCACAGCAGCAAGATTTGTGACCTGTTGCCACGAGAAAAGGGCAACCAGTGAAGAACACACACCATTGTAAATACAACCCATATTTATGCTTATTTATTTTATCTTGTGTCCTTTACCATTTGTACATTGTTAAAACACTGTATATATATAATATGACATTTGTAATGTCTTTATTGTTTTGAAACTTCTTTATATGTAATGTTACTGTTAATTTTTATTGTTTATTTCACTTTATATATTCACTTTATATATTATCTACCTCACTTGCTTTGGCAATGTTAACACATGTTTCCCATGCCATTAAAGCCCTTGAATTGAATTGAATTGAATTGAGAGAGAGAGCTTCTGCAGAGAGAGTTCTTCTGCAAAAAAATATTGAATTAGAGTTGGATAAATGTAGATAAACTAGATAATTTTTTCTCGCAAGGACTTATACAGGATACTAACCTCAACATTAAAACCTTCAATCAAAATCAAAATTCCATACCTAAAACTTTGATTTTGGACTAAATTACTTGAATGGACTATTACTACTAAGAACTATCTAGAGAAAACTTCTCACGAACTTACAGAAGAAACACAGCGGAACCTGGAAATACCATCCAACACAAAACTGAGTGAGTAATATTCAGTCTGATGCTACTTCTGAAGCCAAAAAGTAAAAGACAATATCTAGGTAATTTTGTTATATAAAGCTAAGTAAATACGCATACTAAGCTACCCAGCTGCTATTACAGAGCCGACCTGGAGGCACCTTCAATTAGCACTGAAGTGTGAAGTCAGATGTGTGAAAACTCTTGAGCCCAACAATGGCAGGAGAGTTTCACAGGGTAGAAACTCAGAATACTAGACATTGAGGAAATTGAAACAAGTCTGGGACAGTAATGGTGCAGGACATACTCATGCAGTTTCAGCAGAACTATTACAGGATCAAAGAGCAAGCACAGCAGGAAAAGATCTCTCTCTGTGACGACTCCCCCATCCTGACTCAGTCAGATCACACCTCTTCAAACTGTCCTGCAGACGAGGATAGTCACCCCCAGCACTGAACACACACAGGCACCACAACTACATTGCTCCTCCATAATTGAGAGTGATAAATTCACAGAGCTGGAGAGAGACATTGTGGAGCTCAGAGAGCTAGTCCACACAATCCAGACAGAACATACCCACAAAACAGACCACCACAACAACTGTGCTTCAAAACCTGTAAACCTGGCCCACCACTCCACCCTGGACTTGAACAGCCTTTAGGACCAGGTCCACCTCTACAAGGCGGCAATTCCAATCCCAGGACCCTGAAGGACGTCACCCTCAACCGTAGCCTCAGCGCCTCACACAGGAGCTATGGACACCCTTCCCAGACCAGCGAGACCCACTCCCAGGCCTGCATCGAGAGAACCCATGCCAAGAGGACCTACACCCAGAACACAGCATCACCAGCCACACCCCAAGCGAACCCTGGCCACACCTTATATAGGCCCTCCCATATCAGACCTATGTCCCATCTGCCCACACCATGCGGCAAGGACCTCAACACGACAGCAGGATATATGCCCAGGGTGTGAGCAGAACAACAGGCCCAACCCCCGCTATTAAAACCACCCAAGCCCCATCCCTTAGCCTAAGAGGTATGTATCAGATGCTCAACATGCTATGCTCACACCTACTGTGATGGTCCTATACCACAAAAAAAACAACACTAGACACTATGGAACACAAAGAGTTTACTATCTCATCCTGCAATTTACAAGATCTAAGGTCATCTGCCTTTGGCCTAAAGAGCAGAAACCCAGACTTTATAAAAGAAATTGGAAATACAGACATTGTAATCTTACAAGAAACATGGTATAAAGGAGACAGACCCACTGGTTACCCTCTAGGTTACAGAGAGCTGGTAGTCCCATCCACCAAACTACCAGGTGTGAAACAGGGGGTATGCTAATTTGGTATAGACCAGACCTAACCCACTCTATTAAATTAGTCAAAACAGGAACATTTTACATCTGTCTATCCCCCCAATAGAATGCCAATGCTTTAACGATGACCTCAACCCAGAGTCACTTAGAGGTGTCAGTGGACTGACTGTGGACGCTCTGTCAGATCACTGCAAAATCACACTCTACTTGAACAGAGTTATGATCAATCTTTAGGCAGCAAAGTCTAAATAACTGAATAATATTAAGAAATGCTATAGATGGAAGGAGAATAGTGTGGAAATCTACCAAAAAACAATTAGGCAACAAAAAATGCAGTCCCTTCTAAACAATTCCCTGGACAAAAGGTTTTACTGTAATAGTGAAAGTGTAAACCTGGCAGTAGAAAACCTAAACAGTTCATTTCACCTCTCATCTCAAAAAATGTCAAGTTGACAACCTAAGAAAATGAACAACAATGACAAATGGTTTGATGAAGAATGCAAACACCTTAGGTTTCTAAATTTCTTTCTATCCAACCAAAAACATAGAGACCCAGAAAACCTGTACCTATGCCTTCACTATGGGGAGACACTAAAACAGTACAGAAATACACTATGGAAAAAGAAGGAACTCAATGTAATTAAAGAATCCATAGAACCTAACTATTTCTGGGAAAATTGGAAAACTCAAACTAAACAAACAACAAAGAGTTGTCTATCCAAAACAGAAATGTATGGATAAACCACTTCTCCAATCTTTTTGTCTCTATAACAAAGCACAGCAAAAACATATACATGATCAAATACAAATCTTAGAATCAACAATTAAAGACTACCAGAACCCACTGGATTCTCCAATTACATTGAATGAACTACAAGGCAAAATACAAACCCTCCAACCCAAAAAGGCCTGTGGGGTTGATGGTTTTCTAAATTAAATTATTAAATATACAGACCACAAATTTCAATTGGCTATACTTAAACTCTTTAACATATATATATATATGCCATTTAGCAGACGCTTTTATCCAAAGCGACTTACAGTCATGTGTGCATACATCCTCAGCTCTGGCATCTTCCCCAATATTTTGATCCAAGGACTGATCACCCCAATCCACAAAAGTGGAGACAAATTTGACCCTAGTAACTACAGCAATTTTGGGGAAATCCTATGCATTATCATTAACAACAGACTTGTACATTTTCCCAGCTAAAACCATGTACTGAGCAAATGTCAAATTGGCTTTTTACCAAATTATTGTACAACTGACCACGTATTCACCCTGCACACCCAAATTGACAAACAAACCAAAATTAAGGCAAAGTCTTCTCATGCTTTGTTGATTTAAAAAAAAAGTTTTTGACTCAATTTGGCATGAGGGTCTGCTATACAAATTGACAGAAAGTGGTGTTGGGGGAAAAACATGACATCTTCCCCGCGGGCGCTCGAGCCGGGCTCCCCAGCATTACACACTCCTGCCACCATCACTACGCACACCAGCCTTCCCCGTCACACGCATCAGCAATTTATTGGACTCACCTGGACTCAATCACCTGTTTATTACCTCCCCTATATTTGTCAGTTCTCCAGCTCTGTTCCCCGCTGTTGCATCGATTGTCGTCTGTCTTTGTATTCCCATGTTCTGACGCTATTCCTGTCTTGTTACATTTCTGTTCCTAACTAAATGTTGACTCCCCGTACCTGCTTCTCATCTCCAGCGTCGGTCCTTACATGACATAAAATCCATGTACACAAACAAGTGTGCGGTTAAAATTGGAAAAAACCACACGCATTTCTTTCCACAGGGCCGGGGGTGAGACAGGTATGCAGCTTAAACTCCACCCTCTTCAACATATATATCAAATCAAACCAAATCATGAGAAAACAAAAAGATAACTACTTGAATTTACAAAAAAAAGAGGAAACTACAATGCTATTTGGCCTAAACAGAGAGTACACATTGGCAGAATACCTGACCACTGTGACTGACCCAAAATTAAGGAAATCTTTGACTATGTACAGACTCAGTAAGCATAGGCTTGCTATTGAGAAAGGATGCCAAAAGCAGACCTGGCTCTCAAGAGAAGACAGGCTATGTGCACACTACCCACAAAATTAAGTGGAAACTGAGCTGTACTTTCTATCCTCCTGCCAAATATTAGAGACACATATTTCCCTCAGATTATACAGATCCACAAAGAATTCTATTTTTTTTTTTTTTTTGATAAAGTCCCATATCTATTGTGTGAAATACGACAGTGTGCCATCACAGCAGCAACATGTATGATCTGTTGCCCCAAGAAAAGAGCAACCAGTGAAGAACAAACACCTTTGTAAATCAACCTAGATTTATTTATCTTCCCTTTTGTACTTTAACTATTTGCACATCATTACAACACTGTATATAGACATAATGACATTTTAATTTTTTAAATTATTTTGGAACTTTTGTGAGTGTAATGTTTACTGTTACTTCTTTTTGTTTATTTCACTTTTGTTTATGATCTATTACACTTGCTTTGGCAATGTAAACATATGTTTCCCATGCCAATAAAGCCCCTTAAATTGAAATTGAGAGAGACATACAGAGAGGCTAATAAAAGGGAGAGAGACTGGGAGAGAGAGAGACAGCCTGAGTTTAGAGAGTGAGGTTCTAGAGACACAGCACTCATGTTATATTGAATGTGGATTATTATCAGAGTGAGATAAGCTCTTAGAGATTTACACAGAAAAACTCACAGCTGTAATCGCTGCCAAAGGTGATTCTGACATGTATTGACTCAGGGGTGTGAATAATTATGCAAATGAGATATTTCTGAATTTCATTTTCAATAAATTAGCAAAAATGTCTAAAAACATGTTTTCACTTTGTCATTATGGGGTATTGTATGTATGTGGGTGTTAATCCATTTTTAATTCAGGCTGTAACACTTTCTGAAGGCACCATATATTTTTTGATACATATTTAACCACTTTTTTTAGGTACTAAACTACTTCCATATATACAAAACGTTGTGTTCGAGAGTCTCATCTTTCTAAAGAGGGGTCATATTAGTTAGTTCGGAAGCTACAGACCTTCGGATGCTACAGACATTTTTGTGAGAAGACTGATTTTCGGGATGTCTCATGGCCTGACAAACACCTCAGTAGCTCTGCCACCTTCCACCGCAGATACAAAAGACCGACATGGACGGATACGATGGATTGAGACGTAGCCCATGCAAAATAAACACATCTCTAGCTTGAACAGACTGATTTGTATGGGCATTTGCTATTATGCTAATTTGATTTCCGCAGTGGCACAGACATGGACTCTACTGTAGAATGGATTTACAGAGAGTGTGCATGTGTGTAGAATCCGCTATCAACGCCAAAAGCCGGTGTTTAGAGTGTCAAGGGATCTCGTTTGCAGAGCGCGTAGGGATACGTGTGTGTGGAGAGCTTTTGTTCCTGGTCTGTTAGCTACATGCTTACGTCCATGAGGCATCATTAGAGTGCAGGCAGGTCTGTGCTGAGCGCAGAGTGTAGGGGAGAACAGACAAGGGCACTTCAGAGAGTGGTCAGAGGTCACACCAGCCACAGAACAAACACAGCCCCTGCTATGCTGGCTGCCTCTGAAGCTGACATGTGACATGACTGGGCTCTTGCTCAGTGCTACCGTGCAGAGTTTTTGCTTTGATGGAGAAGTATGTGTTGAAACATGTCAGCACCTTTATGATGATGGTAAATCCGGCGCTCAGCTTAAAATTAAGTGATACATCAAGAGCTCCTTTTTAAAAATCTAGTTCATTTATAGGCACTAGTTCATTTCAGGACTCATAAAAGAAGCACTCTGTTCAATGAAAAATCAGAGGAGAGGAGAAGACAGAGGGAGGAAGAGAGAGAACATCGGAACAGCTTTGGTTTGTTGTTTCCAACTCCCTCAACACTTACTGGCTCCCCCCAGTAGTATCTCATGCTAAAATATGACAGCTGTTTAAAACTATAAAAACAAATAAAGGATGGTAGTTTTTCAGATAATACACACAGACTGTCATCAACATTTATAGACTGGCTAAGATATGGACTGGGAATATCAAAAATAGAAACAAGAGGGATATTATATTCAGTGGGGCAACATTGAAAACACTCCAGGTAGAATGTTAATGACCCTATGACCTATCCTGGAGGAAAATAACTTAGCTTGCACCTCCATCTCATGTCTGTTTCTCTGGAACAGCCAGGCAAAGCTTGGTGTTAAAGGAGACTGACAGTGTTGAAGGGGTATAATGATGAGAGAGGAGTGAGATGCTGTGCAAGTGCACACCCGACGAAAAGCAGAGGTAATTTGCTGCATTAAGCCACCTGATAAATCACTCCCCACTCTCAATGGAAGAGTGCTAACAGACATTGCTCACACAAATTAGGGTGAATCAGTGAGGCAACGCTGCGGAAGACGAGTGTATGCCGGCCCTGTCAAAACACACACATACACACACACAATGGATAGGGGTATCCTGTTTCCAACATTCCATATTAATCAAAAGAAGTGCAATAAACTTTACTTGTAGAAAGCCAACAGTTCAGTGCTATATCATGGCCTATACTGTATATCAACACTGAAGAATAGCATATTGGTGTCACAGTGAAAACCTTGTGAAAGGCTACAGAATGGCTGAGAGGGACAGACACCTCACTTTCCTGAGGTCACATATGCTCATGTCAGTCATGTCTTGTGGGAATACAAAGCATGACAGAACAAGGTAGTTGACTGGACACCTGACTCCTTTCCTGTGCTCTGAAGCTGGAGCTGCACTTAGTTTCAGCGCCATGCAGCCTGGGGAAACATAATACAGTAGGCCAGGGTCACAAAGGGAGAACGGAGCCGCATGCCTGCCTGCCCACGCCACAGAGCACCAAGTGAGCACAAAATAAATTATATTTGCACACCCATTGGAGGAGTCAAGTCCTGGAGACCACCTGATTAATTTCTTCTTGAGGGCTATTCATCTTTTCAAGCACCAGAATCACTTTGCCTCTCAGGAAGGGGAGACAAGATTGAGTTTTATATGAGTATGAACCAAGAGCCGCTGCTCTCTGTGTGTGGGAGAGAAGGACTGTGACTATACTGTCCTTGCCCCCCTGCCCTCCCATTGAAAAAAATTGCTTTCTGTCAGGATAATACTTATAAGGTCGATTTCATGTAGGAATTTCCACCGTTGCAGTGTGCTTAGTACTGAGGAGCAACAAGGTCTCAGCAAATAAGCTTTAGCAGTGACAGTAAGCTGCTTCATCTGTAAGTATCCACCATTGGTAAAACGTGTCTTCAGAGACATTTGACCCAAGACATCCATGATACTGTAGATCCTCTGTTCAAGCCCTGTTGACCACATACTCACACAAAGCCAACTCAGTGGCCTTGTGGTTAGAGTGTCCGCCCTCAGGTTGGAGATCGAATCCTCGGCCGTGTCGTACCAAAGACAAAAAATTGGACCCGATATGTCTCTGCGTGGCACTTAGCATTAAGTAGATAGATTGGGGGTAAGGCCCTGCGTTAGACTAGCGTCCTGTCCTGGGGATGTAGGCTACTTGTACATTAAGCTGCCTCACACTACAGAAACAGGAGATAGACTCCTGCTCCGATGTGCCGTTCTGGTTCGCCCAAGGCTTGTGTAAGGCTACTTACTTAATCGTCAACTACATTCGGGTCTAATCCTATCTATCTTCAGCAGTGATGGATAAGTGGTAGGCAGCTACAGGGGGAAATCTCTGTCATTAGCCCAGAGAAGAGAGTAATTACTGCAGTGTGTTGACCTCACTGGGGTCAAAGGGCAAGCACACTGCCACAGAAGGGGAAAGGGGATACCTAGTCAGTCGCACAACTGAATGCATTCAACAAAAATGTATCTTCTGCATTTAACCCCACGGCTGGCTGCCTTAATCGATGTCCAGGTCATCGGCACCTGGGGAGTA
Organism: Oncorhynchus keta; assembly: GCF_023373465.1. Lineage (NCBI taxonomy): Eukaryota > Metazoa > Chordata > Actinopteri > Salmoniformes > Salmonidae > Oncorhynchus > Oncorhynchus keta. The sequence goes on along the minus strand of NC_068430.1, from coordinate 19,709,323 downwards.
GTTGTTGTTGTTGGGTGTTAACTGCCTTGCTCAAGGGCAGGACAGCAGATCTTGCCAGCTCAGGGATTTGAACCAGAGATCTTTTGGTTACCTTGTAATTAAATCTCTGTCAAAACACAGCATACACATTCAATTAATTAACGCCTTGTATAATTTATTAGGCACATGACTTATACTGCCGGGGTAGTCCTTTGAAAAACTCCTGGGTGAACAGTATGAATTTCAGACTAATACTTCATCGAGCTCTGAGAAGGCTGCAGTTATGGGGGACACGCAAGCCACTTTAAGATGAAAAACAGCTATTGTCACTTAATCAATGTGTCACTTAATCAATGTGAAACCACAGAGGAGAAGCAGCCCGCAGGGCCCCACAGTCCCCAGAATGGAGGTGTCTTTAAAAATGGGCTGTAGTCTCATCCCAGTCATACTGTGCATCGGTATGTATGGAGTGGTGGTTTGTCTCTGCCTGCTCTCTGCTCTCCGGCCCTCTGCTTCTCCATCTGTGCGCTGACTCGGGGAGCTCTTTTCTCTCAAACGAACAGCTACCGTGCTCCGCTCCACACAGAGCCCTCATCCATCTGCCTGACATGTGCTTCCTTGTTTGTTTTCGCTCCACGCCCCCGAGACGCAGGCAGCTGATGGTATTGAGCTGTGTTGACGGCACTCCTCCATTCATGCCAGATGAATCAATCACTCCTCCTGCACGCTGCGGTGAGTCCCTCGTTTAGCCACCAATCTCCTCTTCTCCAATCAATATGGAGTTTCTGCAGGGGCTTACTGTACTGCTGCCTCTACGAGCAAAAATATAAAATTTCTTCCCTACAAGTCACCCCAGCAGCTAAACTGTACACATGAATGAAAAATGACAAGTACTCAATAAGTGCCTTGAAAAGCAAATAAGATCTAACTTTGGACATTTGACTTCAGACAGTAACAATGTGTGAACATATCTGAGTTGAACCCAAAGGTTTCTTAGTGTTGTCAGGGTACTAACTCTTTTGGGCGGATAGACACTGCATACATGAAAACTCAAATGTCTCAAGATACATTTTAAAGCAGCAGCTGATATTTCCTGTTGGGGTTTGTCCAGTTTTGTTGTCTCCCAACAACCACCACTATCTCTTTACTTCAGAGGAAATAGCTGTGTGTGAATTGCATGTGCTAATCTAACAGCCTGCAAACAAAGTGCAACGCAATGACCGCGTCACCTTGAGGACACTTGAGTGATCTGCATAATTAAACACATATGTTGTATTATCAAAATGCTTAGCTTGGTATGAATAGCCTTCATCAAAGAAACACCTGCACAGAGGCACAAAGTACAGAAGCTTTTTGAAACTCCTCAAGTAAGCGATGACACTTAACTAAAATGCCATGTATCCAATACAAAACATGCAACATTTCCATGTTTGATGAAATGTCTGCATGAAGATAGAAAATACAAAATTAAGAATAAAATCAAATCATCAAATCTAATGTTATTTGTCACATACACATGGTTAGCAGATGTTATTAGTCACATACACATGGTTAGCAGATGTTAATGGTCACATACACATGGTTAGCAGATGTTAATGGTCACATACACATGGTTAGCAGATGTTCATGCGAGTGTAGTGAAATGTTTGTGCTTCTGGTTCCGACAGTGCAGTAATATCTAACAGGTAATCAAAACAATTCCCCCAAAACTGCCTAATACACACAAATCTAAAAAGGGGTGAATGAGGATATGTACATATAAATATATGGGGGAACGATGGCCGAGTGGCATAGGCAAGGTGCAATAGATGGTATAATATACAGTATATACATATGATATAAGTAATGTAAGATATGTAAACATTATTAAAGTGTCATTGTTTAAAGTGATCCATTTGTTAAAGTTACCAGTGATTGGGTCTCCATGTAGGCAGCAGCCTCTCTGTGTTAATGATAGCTGTTTAGCAGTTTGATGGCCTTGAGATAGAAGCTGTTCTTCAGTCTCTCGGTCCCAGCTTTAGAGAAGTCATCATCATTGATTGAATGCAAACAAGCTGTCATTCATGTACAGTACATAGAGGTAATTACGGCATATTCTCCACGACGCCCATCTAATGATTATCATCGATATCATCCTCATCACGATCATCACCAGTATCTGGTGTGGAAGTAGCAGTATTGACTGTGAACAGTCTCTCTCCGCCTCTCTCTGTGTTCTGCTCCTGGAATGCCTGCTGCCCACAGGCTGTGCAGAGATCCACAGCCCCTCATTTGCCCTCTCTCCCAGCTCCTGGATCAGCTGGCTGGGGCTGTCCGCAGCAGAAGGGAGGGCACTGGTCTTCCTCTCGGCTGACACGAGAGCAGCACAGGACTCCTGGGAGAGTAGGGGGTAGGCAAGCTGGAGGAGGCTGGCCTCGGCACACTCTCCTCCTCTTCCCCCCTCTGTCAGCACAGTCACGTTCTTGGGTTCTGTCAGACTCCTCTATGCTGTGTGACTGGGGAGTTCTACTGGAGCCTTTCTCCTCTTCCAACACCACAGTTTCCAGAACCTCCAACTCCAGCTCCAGGTCAATTTTCCTTAGGGACACTTTCTGTAGGGGATCAGCCAGAGGGGTCACCTTCCTGGACCTGACAAAGAGAGAGAGGACGGGATGAGACAGTCAGGCAAGTACATCAAAGATGGATCAGTTTGTCTTATTAAAATAATTAGAAATCTCAAAACCCCAACTGAAACCATTTGAAGAGCTGCTTTTCCAACACTGAGTTGTGGGTATTATGACTAATGCTGTATGTCTGACTGCATTTCCTACAAAAAATACAGCAACAAGATCTCAATCTACAAATCTAATATCCATTACCCAAATCCCAGCCTCATCTGAATGCTAAGTAGACAGCAATTCACAGAGGCCTGAGCTCAATGAAATATTGAAGTAATGTTTAATAATCATGTAGGAAGATGAGTGTGTCTGATATGCAGGTTCTGCCCCCTGAGTCTCTGCCTGAAGCTCTCCCTGCGGGAGGTGATAAGAGAGCGAGGAGGATTACAGAGTTTACAGGACTCCATCCAGCACTGCCATCTCCTTCTCCCCACCCCCACACAGACAGACTGACACAATACAAAAAGCTGCTGCTGCTGGTACTGCATGGAGCTACTGCACTCTGGCTTCTGGAGGGATAAGAGTAAGGCATTCTGAAGAATCCCATTCTGTATTCCGACAGTGGATTTTTCATCTAGATAGGAGCAGAATGTTTATTTTTCCGGACACCAGAAAAAGTGATGAAGACATCTTGTTCTTGTCTTTCAGTTTTTCCCATTCTGGTACATCAAAGAGACATTTTTAATATCTCAATTGTCAGCAGGGATTGTTATTAGTGACGATGGTGGTATTCTGTAAAGAATTCTGCTTGTCATGAGGAGAGACTCCCATTAGCATCTATATTATATACAGGGAACTGCCAAAATAAAGGAAACACCAACAAAGTGTCTTAATAGGGTGTTGTACCACCACAAGCCAACAGCTTCAATGCACCATGGCATAGATTTTTCAATTGTCTGGAACTCTAATGAAGGAATGCAGCACAATTCTTCCACTAGAAATGACATAATTTGGTGTTTTGTTGATGGTGGTGGAAAACATTCTCAGGCGCCACTCCAGAATCTCCCATCAGTGTTCAAATGGGTTGTGATCTGGTGACAGACGGCCATTGCATATGGTTTACATCATTTTCATGCTCATCAAACCACTTATGCCCTGTGGATGGGGGAATTGTCATCCTATGGGGGCATAGCCATGGTAGCCAAAATAATGCCCTGCCCTGAGCATTATGGGATGTTAATTGCTTAATTAAATCAGGAACCACACCTGTGTGGAAGCACCTGCTTTCAATATACTTTGTATCCCTGTGTTAGAATTATTTTGGCAGTTACATGTATATTAAGAGGTACTTCTAATAATAATACAATAAATAATTTATATTCTAAATGTTTTTTTGCCATCTATATTCACATTCTGTACCAAAGTCAACCTTCCGACTGCAGAAGAAAAAGGAGACCAACAAGCTATAGAACACGGCAAGAATAAATTCAAGGGTTGGATAGAGTAAACGTGTCAAGTAACCTTGAGAATAGTCAAATAGACACCAGGCACACAACCAGCATTTACTGTGTCAATAAATGTTGGGTCAAAAAAATCAAATTCAGACTCCTTTGAATAGATTGATGCAAATGTAGAGAATGGACTCATCAACTAGCACATTAAAGCATGTTGATATCATGCATATTCTATCCCAAGGAGAGCTGCCACATTACATTGGATTTCTATAAAAGAGGAGTAGTTTTATCCCTAATAAAAGGTCTCCTCCAACACCCATAATGTAAAGCCACTGGGGAATTAGGAGTCCCGGGCCTTATACATTATTCATGAAGCTAAACCAGCGCAGGATGTTGCCAAAACTCAAATGGCAGCTATTTTTCCACAGTGCAGCCGTAGTGATTAATAGCTGACCTTGTGCGGGTCGGCCTTCTGCAGGGTCGATGTCCAGCGGGCCAGCCTCCCGCGGGTCAGCCTCCAGCTCCATTCAGGGCGAGATAAAGGACGAGCCTGCAGTTCTCCACAGCCATTGAGCTCCTTACACCTCAGCCACACTGAGGCTCCTGCTGCCCTCCTCAGCCCAATTACCCCACCGCTGAGAGCCAAGACAGCTCCTTATAACTGCAAAAGCTTAATGATCTCCCACTCCGGGGAGGAAACCATTTACACAGCAAACATGGAGGGATGTGTACTCATGTAGGACCTCGGAAGAGACTGTGTTAACAGATCCTATAGCTAGTGGTGGTGCTATATCAAATTAAACATAAAATGTCCATTCGGGAAATGAGAGTAAGAGTATGGAGAAAGTAAGTACAGAGAAAACATGACTGACCCATGACTCAAGTCCTACAAAAAAAACAAGGAATTGAAGGAGAACAATTACTCTGACAGTGAGTAACGGATGGTTAGGCATGCATATGACCCATAATAACACCCCCACCAGTGTGTGGAGAGTCAGACCCCACATGGAGACTGTAGACGATGGGTCTACAAAAGCCCTTCCTGGAGTAGAGCAGGCTGGCTGACTGGTTCTGGCTGGAGAGCCTCCTATAGCACTGCCACTTCAAAGCAGCACCCCCCTCTTCTACCCCCCTCCTCCTGTGATCTTTTTCCCCTGTGGGAAGTCATTATTGAGTTAACATTGGAGGCTCTGTGCTTGTTTTCTCGCCTCCCTCTCTTTCTCCCTCACTCTGTGCTGCGGTGGGAAAAGCCCGGCTTGCGGTGAATACAAAGGCTGCTTTCGGAGAAAGGGAATAATGTTGTACACAGTTCAGTCATTAATAAACCACTGTTGTGGGTTGCCCTTATTAACTGAGGAGGGACGGCTTTTTAAGGTTGGAAAACTTCTGTAAAGAAAAACATTATTCTGTCAGACACAAAACTTATTGGATGAGGATGGGAACAGGGTGGTAGGGAGAAGGACAGCTAGACTGAGGCAATTACAGACATGCATTTCTTTCATCAGCCTCATGTTCAATGACGTCATAAAACATTCAACACATGTCCCTACTCATTCTCCTTAGGCTTGGATTTCCTGACTTCCTGAGTTTGATGGAGTGTGTGAAGGAGAGTGTGAGTAACACTGAAGACCTGTGTCAGAGGCATTATGCTGTATAACGAGGTGTTTGGAGTCCTATCAGGTGGGTTACACAGTCAGTCACTTCTCTCCAGCCATGTGTTGGTAACCTGCTATGCTGCCCACCTTTACCTCCCCACTGATCTCACAACACCCCTCTCACGGGACAGTTGACAGTCAGTGGATCTCACAACACCCCTCTCACGGGACAGTTGACAGTCAGTGGATCTCACAACAACCCTCTCACGGGACAGTTGACAGTCAGTGGATCTCACAACACCCCTCTCACGGGACAGTTGACAGTCAGTGGATCTCACAACACCCCTCTCACGGGACAGTTGACAGTCAGTGGATCTCACAACAACCCTCTCACAGGACAGTTGACAGTCAGTGGATCTCACAACACCCCTCTCACGGGACAGTTGACAGTCAGTGGATCTCACAACAACCCTCTCACAGGACAGTTGACAGTCAGTGGATCTCACAACACCCCTCTCACGGGACAGTTGACAGTCAGTGGATCTCACAACAACCCTCTCACGGGACAGTTGACAGTCAGTGGATCTCACAACACCCCTCTCACGGGACAGTTGACAGTCAGTGGATCTCACAACACCCCTCTCACGGGACAGTTGACAGTCAGTGGATCTCACAACACCCCTCTCACGGGACAGTTGACAGTCAGTGGATCTCACAACACCCCTCTCACGGGACAGTTGACAGTCAGTGGATCTCACAACACCCCTCTCACAGGACAGTTGACAGTCAGTGGATCTCACAACAACCCTCTCACGGGACAGTTGACAGTCAGTGGATCTCACAACACCCCTCTCACGGGACAGTTGACAGTCAGTGGATCTCACAACACCCCTCTCACGGGACAGTTGACAGTCAGTGGATCTCACAACACCCCTCTCACGGGACAGTTGACAGTCAGTGGATCTCACAACACCCCTCTCACGGGACAGTTGACAGTCAGTGGATCTCACAACAACCCTCTCACGGGACAGTTGACAGTCAGTGGATCTCACAACAACCCTCTCACGGGACAGTTGACAGTCAGTGGATCTCACAACAACCCTCTCACGGGACAGTTGACAGTCAGTGGATCTCACAACAACCCTCTCACGGGACAGTTGACAGTCAGTGGATCTCACAACAACCCTCTCACAGGACAGTTGACAGTCAGTGGATCTCACAACAACCCTCTCACGGGACAGTTGACAGTCAGTGGATCTCACAACAACCCTCTCACAGGACAGTTGACAGTCAGTGGATCTCACAACAACCCTCTCACGGGACAGTTGACAGTCAGTGGATCTCACAACAACCCTCTCACGGGACAGTTGACAGTCAGTGGATCTCACAACACCCCTCTCACAGGACAGTTGACAGTCAGTGGATCTCACAACACCCCTCTCACGGGACAGTTGACAGTCAGTGGATCTCACAACACCCCTCTCACGGGACAGTTGACAGTCAGTGGATCTCACAACAACCCTCTCACAGGACAGTTGACAGTCAGTGGATCTCACAACAACCCTCTCACGGGACAGTTGACAGTCAGTGGATCTCACAACAACCCTCTCACGGGACAGTTGACAGTCAGTGGATCTCACAACACCCCTCTCACGGGACAGTTGACAGTCAGTGGATCTCACAACAACCCTCTCACAGGACAGTTGACAGTCAGTGGATCTCACAACAACCCTCTCACGGGACAGTTGACAGTCAGTGGATCTCACAACAACCCTCTCACAGGACAGTTGACAGTCAGTGGATCTCACAACAACCCTCTCACGGGACAGTTGACAGTCAGTGGATCTCACAACAACCCTCTCACGGGACAGTTGACAGTCAGTGGATCTCACAACACCCCTCTCACAGGACAGTTGACAGTCAGTGGATCTCACAACACCCCTCTCACGGGACAGTTGACAGTCAGTGGATCTCACAACACCCCTCTCACGGGACAGTTGACAGTCAGTGGATCTCACAACAACCCTCTCACGGGACAGTTGACAGTCAGTGGATCTCACAACAACCCTCTCACAGGACAGTTGACAGTCAGTGGATCTCACAACAACCCTCTCACGGGACAGTTGACAGTCAGTGGATCTCACAACAACCCTCTCACGGGACAGTTGACAGTCAGTGGATCTCACAACAACCCTCTCACGGGACAGTTGACAGTCAGTGGATCTCACAACAACCCTCTCACGGGACAGTTGACAGTCAGTGGATCTCACAACAACCCTCTCACGGGACAGTTGACAGTCAGTGGATCTCACAACACCCCTCTCACGGGACAGTTGACAGTCAGTGGATCTCACAACACCCCTCTCACGGGACAGTTGACAGTCAGTGGATCTCACAACAACCCTCTCACGGGACAGTTGACAGTCAGTGGATCTCACAACACCCCTCTCACGGGACAGTTGACAGTCAGTGGATCTCACAACAACCCTCTCACGGGACAGTTGACAGTCAGTGGATCTCACAACACCCCTCTCACGGGACAGTTGACAGTCAGTGGATCTCACAACAACCCTCTCACGGGACAGTTGACAGTCAGTGGATCTCACAACACCCCTCTCACGGGACAGTTGACAGTCAGTGGATCTCACAACAACCCTCTCACGGGACAGTTGACAGTCAGTGGATCTCACAACACCCCTCTCACGGGACAGTTGACAGTCAGTGGATCTCACAACAACCCTCTCACAGGACAGTTGACAGTCAGTGGATCTCACAACACCCCTCTCACGGGACAGTTGACAGTCAGTGGATCTCACAACAACCCTCTCACGGGACAGTTGACAGTCAGTGGATCTCACAACAACCCTCTCACAGGACAGTTGACAGTCAGTGGATCTCACAACAACCCTCTCACAGGACAGTTGACAGTCAGTGGATCTCACAACACCCCTCTCACGGGACAGTTGACAGTCAGTGGATCTCACAACACCCCTCTCACGGGACAGTTGACAGTCAGTGGATCTCACAACAACCCTCTCACAGGACAGTTGACAGTCAGTGGATCTCACAACACCCCTCTCACGGGACAGTTGACAGTCAGTGGATCTCACAACAACCCTCTCACGGGACAGTTGACAGTCAGTGGATCTCACAACACCCCTCTCACGGGACAGTTGACAGTCAGTGGATCTCACAACAACCCTCTCACGGGACAGTTGACAGTCAGTGGATCTCACAACAACCCTCTCACAGGACAGTCATCACATTCATAGTAGGGATTGTAATCTTAGGAAGTATGTCAGAGTGCTTCCTTACTGTATAGAGAGTCAATTAGTTGATGTGCAACATGAAGACATTTGGTAGAAGCTAGTTGTAGAGTTTGTTGTTTACCTAACTCCTATTCAAAATGAGGACTCAAGGAGAGGAACTTCCCTCATACATTATTAGTATACCATTGATGCAACAGCACCGTCAGTGTTTCTCTCTCCCTCTGTGTGTCGGGCTTCCTGTGTAAGTACACAAAAGCTGGACGTCATGCAGAGAGGAAATCTGAAGTACTTATCCCTGTTAGCTGTGAGACAGTCTTGGCTTTGTTTAGCCCAGCGGGACACAGAGAGGATCTGCTGTCTCTGTGGTGGGGAGGGCTGAAATCAGACAGACTAGATACAATATCTATCTACTACCTAACAGAGAAGGCCCAGGACAGGACAAGCTCCTGACAGAGACATGTCTGTAGTGTAGTTACAGAACATAGCCTTCCAGAGAGTGACTGTGTCACACTAGCTGCATTCTGGAAAGTAGTACAACCAAAAATCTGTAAGGAAAAAATAAAGCTCACCTGTATTCCATTTCCAACATTTCATGAAAATAATTGTCAATGCAGCCGAAGCCCTCCAATTAGCTAGCTTCCGAATTTAACAAGAGACACATTTCTAGGAATTACTCAAGAGCAATTTAACATTTCCAAACTAACCTCCCACTGGGCACCACAGTGTAAATTCTTGCCACTGCTGCACATTTTAAAACATATTATACAGTACCAATCAAAAGTTTGGACACGCCTACTCATTCAAGGGTTTTTCTTTATTCTTTAAAACTATTTTCTACATTGTAGAATAATGGTGAAAACACCAAAACTATGAATTAATACATATGTAATCATGTAGTAACCAAAAAAGTGTTAAACTAATCCAAATATATTTTATATTTGAGATTTTACAAAGTAGCCACCCTTTGCATTGATGACAGCTTTGCACTCTTGGCATTCTCTCAACCAGCTTCACGAGGTAGCCACCTGGCATGCATTTGAATGAAGAGGTGTGCCTTGCCTTAATTTGTGGAATTTCTTTCCTTCTTAATGCATTTGAGCCAATCAGTTGTGTTGTGACAAGGTATGGGTGGTAAACAGAAGATAGACCTATTTGTTAATAGACCAAGTCCATATTATGGCGAGAACAGCTCAAATAAGCAAAGAGAAATGACAGTCCATTATTACTTTAAGGCATGAAAGTTGGTTAACACGGAAAATTTCAAGAACTTGAACGTTTCTTCAAGTGCAGTCTCAAAAACCATCAAATGCTCTCATGACCTCCACAGGAAAGGAAGACCCAGAGTTACCTCTGCTGAAAAGGATAAGAGTTACCAGCCTTTAGAGTTACCAAATTGCAGCCCAAATAAATGCTTCACATAGTTCAAGTAACAGATACATCTCAACATCAAATCAAACTTTGTCACATGCACCGAATACAACTTGTTTTTACCATGAAATGCCTACTTACAAGCCCTCAACCAACAGTGCAGTTCAAGAAGAGTTAAGTAAATATTTTCCAAATAGACTAAAGTAAAAAATGATACCTAACACAATAAGAATAAGAATAACGAGGCCATATACAGGGGGTACCGGTACAGAGTCAGTGTGCGGGGGTACAGGTAGGGGTGAACTGACTATGCATAGATAATAGACGAGTAGCAGCAGTCTACAAAAGGGAGGGGGGGCAATGTAAATAGTCCATTGGCGATTTTATTAATTGTTTAGCAGTCTAATTAATTGCTTGGGGGTAGAAGCTGTTGAGGAGCCTTTTGGTCCTAGACTTGGCGCTCCGGTACCACTCCCGTGCGGTAGCAGAGAGAACAGTCTATGACTTGGGTGACTGGATTCTGACAATTTTATGTGCTTTCCTCTGACACCGCCTATTATATAGGTCCTGGATGGCAGGAAGCTTGGCCCCAGTGATTTACTGGGCCGTTCGCACTACCCTCTGTAGTGGTCAGATGCCGAGCTGTTGCCGTACCAGGCGTTGATGGTGCAGTTGTAGAACCTTTTGAGGATCTGAGGACCCATGCCAAATCTTTTCAGTCTCCTGATTTACATTACATTACATTACATTTAAGTCATTTAGCAGACGCTCTTATCCAGAGCGACTTACAAATTGGTGCATTCACCTTATGACATCCAGTGGAACAGCCACTTTACAATAGTGCATCTAAATCTTTTAAGGGGGTGGGGGTGAGAAGGATTACTTTATCCTATCCTAGGTATTCCTTAAAGAGGTGGGGTTTCAGGTGTCTCCGGAAGGTGGTGATTGACTCCGCTGTCCTGGCGTCGTGAGGGAGTTTGTTCCACCATTGGGGGCCAGAGCAGCGAACAGTTTTGACTGGGCTGAGCGGGAACTGTACTTCCTCAGTGGTAGGGAGGCGAGCAGGCCAGAGGTGGATGAACGCAGTGCCCTTGTTTGGGTGTAGGGCCTGATCAGAGCCTGGAGATACTGAGGTGCCGTTCCCCTCACAGCTCCGTAGGCAAGCACCATGGTCTTGTAGCGGATGCGAGCTTCAACTGGAAGCCAGTGGAGAGAGCGGAGGAGCGGGGTGACGTGAGAGAACTTGGGAAGGTTGAACACCAGACGGGCTGCGGCGTTCTGGATGAGTTGTAGGGGTTTAATGGCACAGGCAGGGAGCCCAGCCAACAGCGAGTTGCAGTAATCCAGACGGGAGATGACAAGTGCCTGGATTAGGACCTGCGCCGCTTCCTGTGTGAGGCAGGGTCGTACTCTGCGGATGTTGTAGAGCATGAACCTACAGGAACGGGCCACCGCCTTGATGTTAGTTGAGAACGACAGGGTGTTGTCCAGGATCACGCCAAGGTTCTTAGCGCTCTGGGAGGAGGACACAATGGAGTTGTCAACCGTGATGGCGAGATCATGGAACGGGCAGTCCTTCCCCGGGAGGAAGAGCAGCTCCGTCTTGCCGAGGTTCAGCTTGAGGTGGTGATCCGTCATCCACACTGATATGTCTGCCAGACATGCAGAGATGCGATTCGCCACCTGGTCATCAGAAGGGGGAAAGGAGAAGATTAATTGTGTGTCGTCTGCATAGCAATGATAGGAGAGACCATGTGAGGTTATGACAGAGCCAAGTGACTTGGTGTATAGCGAGAATAGGAGAGGGCCTAGAACAGAGCCCTGGGGGACACCAGTGGTGAGCGCGCGTGGTGAGGAGACAGATTCTCGCCACGCCACCTGGTAGGAGCGACCTGTCAGGTAGGACGCAATCCAAGCGTGGGCCGCGCCGGAGATGCCCAACTCGGAGAGGGTGGAGAGGAGGATCTGATGGTTCACAGTATCGAAGGCAGCCGATAGGTCTAGAAGGATGAGAGCAGAGGAGAGAGAGTTAGCTTTAGCGGTGCGGAGCGCCTCCGTGATACAGAGAAGAGCAGTCTCAGTTGAATGACTAGTCTTGAAACCTGACTGATTTGGATCAAGAAGGTCATTCTGAGAGAGATAGCGGGAGAGCTGGCCAAGGACGGCACGTTCAAGAGTTTTGGAGAGAAAAGAAAGAAGGGATACTGGTCTGTAGTTGTTGACATCGGAGGGATCGAGTGTAGGTTTTTTCAGAAGGAGTGCAACTCTCGCTCTCTTGAAGACGGAAGGGACGTAGCCAGCGGTCAGGGATGAGTTGATGAGCGAGGTGAGGTAAGGGAGAAGGTCTCCGGAAATGGTCTGGAGAAGAGAGGAGGGGATAGGGTCAAGCGGGCAGGTTGTTGGGCGGCCGGCCGTCACAAGACGCGAGATTTCATCTGGAGAGAGAGGGGAGAAAGAGGTCAGAGCACAGGGTAGGGCAGTGTGAGCAGAACCAGCGGTGTCGTTTGACTTAGCAAACGAGGATCGGATGTCGTCGACCTTCTTTTCAAAATGGTTGACGAAGTCATCTGCAGAGAGGGAGGAGGGGGGGGGGGAGGGGGAGGAGGATTCAGGAGGGAGGAGAAGGTGGCAAAGAGCTTCCTAGGGTTAGAGGCAGATGCTTGAAATTTAGAGTGGTAGAAAGTGGCTTTAGCAGCAGAGACAGAGGAGGAAAATGTAGAGAGGAGGGAGTGAAAGGATGCCAGGTCCGCAGGGAGGGGTTTGTCATGCTTTCTTCACGACTGTCTTGGTATATTTGGACCATGATAGTTCGTTGGTGATGTGGACACCAAGGATCTTGAAACTCTCAACCCGCTCCACTACAGCCCCGTCGATGTTAATGGGGGCCTGTTCTGCCCGCCTTTTAATGTAGTCCGCGATCAGCTACTTTGTCTTGCTCACAGTGCTCACATCCTTTGTCTTGCTCACCACACTGCCAGTTCTCTGACCTCCTCCCTATAGGCTGTCTCATCGTTGTCGGTGATCAGGCCTACAACTGTTGTGTCATTAGCAAACTTAATGACGGTGTTGGAGTCGTGTTTGGCCATGCAGTCGTGGGTGAACAGAGAGAACAGTAGGGGACTAAGTACACACCCTTGAGGGGCCCCAGTGTTAAGGATCAGCGTGGAAGACGTGTTGTTTCCTACTCTTACCACCTGGGGGGCGGCCCGTCAGGAAGTCCAGGATCCAGTTGCAGAGGGAGGTGTTTAGTCCCAGAGTCCTTAGCTTAGTGATGAGCTTTGTGGGTACTATGGTGTTAAACACTGAGCTGTTGTCAATGAACAGCATTCTCAGAAGTGTTCCTTTTGTCCACATGGGAAAGGGCAGTGTGGAGCACGATTGAGATTGCGTCATCTGTGGATCTGTTGGGGCGGTATGTGAATTGGAGTGGATCTAGGGTGTCAGGGAGGATGCTGTTGATGTGACCCATGACCAGCCGTTCAAAGCACTTCATGGCTACCGACGTGAGTGCTACGGGGCAGTAATCATTTAGGCAGGTTACCTTTGCTTTCTTGGGCACAGGGACTATGGTGGTCTGCTTGAAACATGTAGGTATTACAGACTCGGTTGGGGAGCGGTTGAACATATCAGTGAAGACACTTGACAGTTGGTCTGCACATGCTTTGAGTACAAGTCCTGGTAATCCATCTGGCCCAACAGCTTTGTGAATGTTGACCTGTTTAAAGGTTTTGTTCACATAGGCTACTGAGATCGTGATCACACAGTTATCCAGAACAGCAGGTGCTCTCTTGCATTCTTCAGTGTTGCTTGCCTCGATGCGAGCATAAAAGGCATTTAGCTCGTCTGGTAGGCTCGAGTCTGGGTTTACCTTTGTAGTCCGTAATAGTTTTCAAGGCCTGCCACATCAGACGAGTATCAGAACCGGTGTAGCAGGATTCAATCTTAGTCCTGTATTGACGCTTTGCTTGTTTGATGGTTCGTCTGAGGGCATAGCGGGATTTCTTATAAGCGTCTAGATTAGTCTCCCACTCCTTGAAAGAGGCAGCTCTATACGGATGTTTAGCTCAATACGGATGTTGCCTGTAATCCATGGCTTCTGGTTGGGATATGTACGTAAGGTCACTGTGGGGACGACGTCGTCGATGCACTTATTGATGAAGCCGAAGACTGAGGTGGTGTACTCCTCAATGCCATTGGATGAATCCCGGAACATATTCCCGTCTGTGCTAGCAAAACAATCCTGTAGTGTAGCATCCACGTCATGTGACCACTTCCGTATTGAACAAGTCACTGGTACTTCCTGCTTTAGTTTTTGCTTGTAAGCAGGAATCAGGAGGATATAATTATGGTCAGATTTGCCAAATGGAGGGCGGAGGAGAGCTTTGTATGCATCTCTGTGTATGGAGTAAAGGTGGTCTTGGATTTTTTTGTCTCTGGTTGCACATGTGACATGCTGGTAAAAATTTGGTAAAACTGATTTAACTTTGCCTGCATTAAAATCTCCGGCCACTAGGAGCATTGCTTCTGGGTGAGCATTTTCTTCTTTGCGTATGGCCTTATAGAGTTGGTTGAGAGCGTTCTTGGTGCCAGCTTCATTCTGTGGTGGTAAATAGATGGCTAAGAATAATATGGTCTAAAGCTTATCATAAGGTACTCTACCTCAGCCGAGCAATTCCTTGAGACTTCTTTAATATTAGACATCGTGCACCAGCTGTTATTCACAAATAGACACACGTCTTACCAGACGTAGCTTCTCTGTCCTGCCAGTGCATGGAAAATCCTGCCAGCTCTATATTATCCATATAGTTGTTCAGCCACGTCTCAGTGAAACATAAGATATTACAGTTTTTAATGTCCCGTTGGTAGGATAATCTTAATCGTAGGTCATCAATAAAAATTTCCAATGATTGCACATTAGCAAGAACAATGGATGACAGTGGGAGTTTACTCGCTCGCCTATGGATTCTCAGAAGGCAGCCCGATCTGCGGCCCCTTTTCTTGCGTCATCAAGCAATTTACAGAGATCAGGGCCTGTTCCAGTGAAAGCATGATATATCCTTTTCGTCTGACTCATTTAAGGAAAAGGTTTCTTTCAGTCCGCGGTGAGTAATCGCTGTTCTGAAGTCCAGAAGTCATTTTTGGTCATAGACAATAGCGGCAACATTATGTACAAAATAAGTGTTAAAAAATAAGTTACACAAAACGCCAAAAAACTAAATAGCCCCAGTGGTTGGGAGACTGTAAAATGTCAGCCATGTTCTTCGGCGTCATCTTGTTCAGAGGAGACTACGTGAATCAGGCCTTCATGGTCGAATTGCTGCAATGAAACAACTAATAAAGGACACCAATAAAAAGAAGAGACTTGCTTGGGCCAAGAAACACGAGTAATGGACATTAGACCGGTGGAAATCGGTCCTTTGGTCTGATGAGTTCAAATTTGAGATTTTTGGTTCCAACCGCCGTTTCTTTGTGAGACGAAGAGTAGGTGAACGGATGCTCTCCGCATGTGTGGTTCCCACCGTGAATCATGGAGGAGGAAGTGTGATGGTGTGGGGATGCTTTGCTGGTGACACTGTCGTTGATTTACTTAGAATTCAATACACACTTAACCAGCATGGCTACCACAGCATTCTGGCAGCGAAACGCCATCCCATCTGGTCTGGACAATCATTTGTTTTTCAACTGGACAATGACCCAACAGTGTAAGGCTGTGTAAGATCTATTTGACCAAGAAGGAGAGTGATGGAGTGATGCATCAGATGACTTGGCCTCCACAATCACCCGATCTCAATCCAATCGAGATGGTTTGGGACAAGTTGGACCGCAGAGTGAAGGAAAAGCAGCCAACTAGTGCTCAACATATGTGGGAACTCTTTTAAGTCTGTTGGAAAAGCATTCCTCATGAAGTTGTTTGAGAGAATGCCAAGAGTGTGCAAAGCTGTCATCAAGGAAAAGGGTGGCTACTTTGAAGAATCTCAAATATATTTGGATTTGTGTCACACTTTTTTCGTTACTACATGATTCCATATGTGTTATTTCATAGTTTTGATGTCTTCACTATTATCCTACAATGAAGATTAATAGTAAAAATAAAGAAAAACCCTTGAATAAGTAGGCGTGTCTAAACTTTTGACTGGTACTGTATAGATATTTCTGTAGAGACTCGCTGAAAAAAATCATAGGGAAACCACTGATGACAACATTACATTCCCCAGGCGTCTGGCCGTGGCTTGACTGGCCCACTGAACCCCCCTTAACCCAGTGGCCTGGGGTGGTCAGTCTGGTTCTAGCAGCAGCTGGTTGTCCCCCGAGGGCCTCCTGGGGCTCTGGAGAAGAGAGCGCTCCTCTGGGCATTGTCATACACACAATGTGTGTAGAGGCTGAATGGACAGCAGCGAGAGAAAGACAAAGACAGAGAGAAAGACAAAGACAGAGAAAGATCCTCAATTCCTACTCCTAGACGAGCGAGCCCTTGAGCTAGACACCCACAGGTTGTCATGGTTTTTGCTCTAGGATTTAATTGACCCAATTAATTGATTGTGCGGCAGACAGCGGGTAAAGTGGGGGGAGGGATGTGAGAATGATGAAAGAGCAAGGGGAAGTTAGAGCCCTGCTGATTTAACTGAGGTACAGTATCACAACACTGATCCTATGGGCTTTGGTAGACTGGCCTCAGTCAATCTACATTGGCATCCTTCCAAGCCTTTTGATGAGAGAAGAGACAGATAAATAAAATGAATTCAGTCTAACAACACTGCCGGGATAAATAAAATGAATTCAGTCTAACAACAATGCCGGGGTTGGGCATCAGAGGATCATCAAAACAAACCAATGAAACAAATGGTAAAGAGGTGCTTTAATTTGTTAGTGGCAGATCATTGGAGGAAATGTTCAATGTATCTGACAATTCAAAGATATGTGAATGATAGAATGTCCCTCTGTAATATAGAATATGTTGTAAGCAACATTAATTATCCACTTTAAACACATTTTATCAGGACAAATACTAAATGGCGTTAGAATGATTTTCTCCACCCCGATACTACTGATCTGAGAGTGGACTGCCCACTTGTTTGTCTGTGTGTGAGTTTGTGGAACGAGAGGGTTTCACTGGTCTAAATCACAAGTTTTTATGATACTGTAAATGTCTGCTGTCGGAGTGACTTTAAGAGCATGAACGCATGTGGGACAGCCCAGAGAGACAGACAGTATAAGTCAACCCACTGAGCAACGCATTCATTAATCACTATGTCCATCATGAACGGCTGATCGTGTCTGGGAGTCGACTGTGGGGAGGACTGAAAAGATACAGGGGATTACAGCTCGTCTCATCTTACCACCGGAATCACAGAGAAAGAAAGACAACTCACTTAGCAGGAATGACAAATCCTTCACGGGGGAATATCTAACCGTGAGGAGTAGAACAATGCTAATACAATCTGTCATCAAACCTGTCACTGGGACAAAGGGCTGTCACAACTAACCATATGTGATAACAGAGCGCTGTCTATGGCATGCAAACCACAGCTGGTTGCTGCTCGAGGCCTGCCGAAAGAACAGACAGCTCTCCTCTCGCTGCTGCTTTGCATGGCAAGTGGACTGCGCTATTTTATTCCACATTCAGAAAGGAATGAAATGCAGTCTGAGGCACAATAATGTACAACAGTTATGAAATGTCTACTTGGGAATAGCTTGGCAGCAAGACAACGGAATGGAACGCCTGGGCTCTGGAGGTTTTCGAGCCAGGTGCCCTGAGGCAACCGCTACAACAGGAGGGTTGGTACCTCTGTCTGGACTCAGCTGCTCTCTGGCTGTCTACTCTCACTGTGTCGGTCTCTGCTGACACCACAGCTGAAATGAGCCAGTTCTCAGGGCAGAAAGACAAAAAAGCTTTGCTTTGTTAATTACCTGAAAAATTTTACAGGAAAAGGGAAATGTAACAACTCAATCACAGGTCAATGCGGCAAGCACCAGGACTAATCCATTTAATGATCGATGCGGGGTTGCAACCAGTGGAAGGCAGCGTGTTGTTAGGTCAAGCTGACATTTAGCGCCGATACACAGTGGGGGAGAGGGAGGCAGACGGGAAAGCACTCAAACTCAGATGCCTTTCTGTCGTTTCATCTCCTTGACTCTGACTGAGGTGAGACTGATTGAGTTTTCCAGTGGCTTGACAGTACTGCTCTGCTGCTGCTCCAAGCATATGCAGAGAGAGAGAGAGAGAGAGAGAGAGAGAGAGAGAGAGAGAGAGAGAGAGAGAGAGAGAGAGAGAGTGCGAGAGAGCTCAGGACCAAAACTCTCCGTACTCTCTTTTTCCTGTCTGCTGCAGTGTAACAGACAGATCGAAACGGACTCCAACTCTGATCTCCACCATTGATTTATGATTAATTGGCCGTCGAGGTGTTTTCTTTTCCAGAGAGAATGGGACTTCGTTGGCAAAATTCTAACCAGAGAAAGCTCCAGTAAACTCCCGGCTGTCTGCATCTGGACGAGGGGCCTACAACGTCAGGAGCACATTTCACTGTTATTTTACAGACGAGCACACCACTTGGCTAAACCCCCGCCAAGAGTAAAACAGAGCTCATTATGGAACGGTGTGCTTGCAGGCTCACATTTTCAACGTGTAAGTAATTGTAAAATATGTACAAGGGTGAGGAGAGAGCCATGCATTCCACATCAATTAAGGAAGAAACTACAAAGATCTTTCTTGAGTTAACGTACAAGCACAGATATTGTACTACACAGTGCACTGTCAATCTGCTTCTTCTCATCCTAGTACTGTCACTGAGAGAAGCCTCAGTATGATCTACTGAGACTCCACTGCAGCATGGAGGGAGACTGTACAGACCACACACTCGCCAACAGCACCTTTGACAGAGGAACAGGGATACAAGTAGATTGCATCTCACAATAGCTCTGTCCGTCAAGTGGCCGGGCTATGACAAATGACTTGTCTAATCCGCATTGACCCTGGGAGGGAATTTTCTTGCTGAGGGAGGGGGGGTGGACTTACTTGACCCTCTGAATCAAGACACAGCAGTCTGTGATGTAGAGGTCATTCAGTAGGTAGGCCGGCTCATTCTCCTGGAAGATTTAGTGAATATCCAACAGCCACTTCAGGACGCAAGAGTAGAAAAACAGTGTTAATCGATGGCCGTGTGAGGAATGGTAATATATATATATATATATACATATATACATACATACACACACATATATATATATATATATATATATATATATATATATATATATATATATATATATATATATATATATATATATATATATACAGTGCCTTGCGAAAGTATTCGGCCCCCTTGAACTTTGCGACCTTTTGCCACATTTCAGGCTTCAAACATAAAGATATAAAACTGTATTTTTTTGTGAAGAATAAACAACAAGTGGGACACAATCATGAAGTGGAACGACATTTATTGGATATTTCAAACTTTTTTAACAAATCAAAAACTGAAAAATTGGGCGTGCAAAATTATTCAGCCCCCTTAAGTTAATACTTTGTAGCGCCACCTTTTGCTGCGATTACAGCTGTAAGTCGCTTGGGGTATGTCTCTATCAGTTTTTATCAGTTTTGCACATTGAGAGACTAACATTTTTTCCCATTCCTCCTTGCAAAACAGCTCGAGCTCAGTGAGGTTGGATGGAGAGCATTTGTGAACAGCAGTTTTCAGTTCTTTCCACAGATTCTCGATTGGATTCAGGTCTGGACTTTGACCTGGCCATTCTAACACCTGGATATGTTTATTTTTGAACCATTCCATTGTAGATTTTGCTTTATGTTTTGGATCATTGTCTTGTTGGAAGACAAATCTCCGTCCCAGTCTCAGGTCTTATGCAGACTCCATCAGGTTTTCTTCCAGAATGGTCCTGTATTTGGCTCCATCCATCTTCCCATCAATTTTAACCATCTTCCCTGTCCCTGCTGAAGAAAAGCAGGTCCAAACCATGATGCTGCCACCACCATGTTTGACAGTGGGGATGGTGAGTTCAGGGTGATGAGCTGTGTTGCTTTTACGCCAAACATAACGTTTTGCATTGTTGCCAAAAAGTTCAATTTTGGTTTCATCTGACCAGAGCACCTTCTTCCACATGTTTGGTGTGTCTCCCAGGTGGCTTGTGGCAAACTTTAAACTACACTTTTTATGGATATCTTTAAGAAATGGCTTTCTTCTTGCCACTCTTCCATAAAGGCCAGATTTGTGCAATATACGACTGATTGTTGTCCTATGGACAGAGTGTCCCACCTCAGCTGTAGATCTCTGCAGTTCATCCAGAGTGATCATGGGCCTCTTGGCTGCATCTCTGATCAGTCTTCTCCTTGTATGAGCTGAAAGTTTAGAGGGACGGCCAGGTCTTGGTAGATTTGCAGTGGTCTGATACTCCTTCCATTTCAATATTATCGCTTGCACAGTGCTCCTTGGGATGTTTAACTTCTTGCGTCTATGGGTGCGCTATGTCATTATTGGATAAAAAGACTTGCCCGTTTTAAGCGCGATATTTTGTGACGAAAAGATCCTCGACTATGCATGGAATTGACAGCCTTGGAAAGACAAAACTCTCACGTCTCCAAAACTGCAAAGATATTATCTGTGCGTGCCCCAGAACTAATGCGACAGGCGAAACCAAGATGCAACTTCTAACAGGAAATGAACAGGATTTTTGACGCTGTGTTTACTAACGTCTCCTTATATGGCTGTGAATATGCTGGGAACGAGCTTATGCGCTCTGCCGTTCATCCAAGATGTCTGCAGCATTGTGGCGTATTTGTAGGCATATCATTGGAAGATTGGCCATAAGAGACTACATTTGCCAGGGGGCCGTCCGGTGGCCTTTGTCTAAATTGGTGCGTAATTCCCAGTGGCATTCATTTGACCTTTCGATACAGAAGGAGAAGGATACTTCCAGGAACGATACATTATTGAACAGATATGTGTAAAACACCTTGAGGATTGATTCTAAACAACGTTTACCATGTTTCAGTCGATATTATGGAGTTAATTTGGAAAAAGGTTTGGCGTTTGGATAACTGAATTTTCGTTTTTTTTTTGGTAGACAAATGTGACGCACCAAACGGACCAATTTCTCCTGCACCAAAAATATTTCAGGAAAAACTGGACATTTGCTATCTAACTGAGAGTATCCTCATTGAAAACATCCGAAGTTCTTGAAAAGGTAAATTATTTATTGAATGTTTTTGCGAAAATGTGGCCTGCTAATGCTAACGCTAAATGCTAACGCTAAATGCTAAATGCTAGTTTGCTATGGTAGAGAAGCATATTTTTGAAAATCTGAGATGACAGTGTTGTTAACAAAAAGGCTAAGCCTGAGAGCAAATAGATTAATTTCATTTCAATTGTGATTTTCATGAATAGTTAACGTTGCGTTATGGTAATGAGCTTGAGGCTGTAGTCACGATACCGGATCCGGGATGGCTCGACGCAAGAAGTTAAAGCTTGGGAAATCTTTTTGTATCGAAATCCGGCTTTAAACTTCTTCACAACAGTATCTCGGACCTGCCTGGTGTGTTCCTTGTTCTTCATGATGCTCTCTGCGCTTTTAACGGACCTCTGAGACTATCACAGTGCAGGTGCATTTATACGGAAACTTGATTACACACAGGTGGATTGTATTTATCATCATTAGTCATTTAGGTCAACATTGGATCATTCAGAGATCCTCACTGAACTTCTGGAGAGAGTTTGCTGCACTGAAATTAAAGGGGCTGAATAATTTTGCACGCCCAATTCTTCAGTTTTTGATTTGTTAAAAAAGTTTGAAATATCCAATAAATGTCGTTCCACTTCATGATTGTGTCCCACTTGTTGTTGATTCTTCACAAAAAATACAGTTTTATATCTTTATGTTTGAAGCCTGAAATGTGGCAAAAGGTCGCAAAGTTCAAGGGGGTCGAATACTTTTGCAAGGCACTGTATATATATGTGTGTGCGTGTGTGTTTGGACACACCTACTCATTCAAAGGTTTTTGTTTGTTTTTACTATTTTCTACATTGAAGGATAATAGTGAAGGCATCAAAACTATGAAAGAACACATTTGGAATCATGTAGTAAGCAAAAAATGATTAAACAAATGTAAAATATATTTTACATTTGAGATTCTTCAAAGTAGCCACCCTTTGCCTTGATGACAGCTTTGCACACTCTTGGCATTCTCTCAACCTGTGTGAGGTAGTCATGAGGTAGTCACATGGAATTCATTTAAATTAACAGGTGTGCCTTTTTAAAAGTGCATTTATGGAATTTATTTTTCTTGATGCATTTGAGCCAATCAGTTGTGTTGTGACAAGGTATGGGTGGTATACAGAAGATAACCAAATAGGGTTAAAGACCAAATCCATATTATGGCAAGAACAGCTCAAATAAGCAAAGAGAAACAACAGTCCATCATTACATGAAGGTAAGACAATCCTGAAAATTTCAAGAACCTTGAAAGTTTCTTTAAGTGCAGTCACAAGAACCATCAAGTGCTATGATGGAACTGTCTCTCATGATGACGGCGACAGGAAAGGAAGACCCAGAGTTGTCTCTGCTGCAGAGGATAAGTTAGTTAACTGCACCTCAAATAAATGCTTCAGAGTTCAAGTAACAGACGCAACTTAACATCAACTGTTCAGAGGAGACTGTGTGAATCAGGCCTTCTTGGTTGAATTGCTGTGGAAATCTGTCCTTTGGTCTGATGAGTGTGATGGAAATTCTACCCTTAATCAATAATGAGGAAAGGCAAAATGAATAATCAATCAAGGTATTACTTTTATTAAAAGACTTGTTACAACAAGGAGGCTCGTCGCCCCACCCTGCAGGTGGTGGAGTGAGAGCCCACTGGGTGGAATTAACCTCTGGGTTACATACTATGTCAAGATAGGTGCAACTTCAGATATGACGTACAATGGTTCCAAACACTAACCCCACACATCCTGTGCCAGACCTTGGGCCCCAAATACAAATAACTTGTTTTGTTCGGTACTAAGAACTTAGGACATTTGTTGTTACTTTGTTCTCTCCCTAGTTCATGGTGGAAACCGGCTCCCCCTAGAAGGTGACTGACACACAGACACTGAGGAGACAAGTGATTGGTTCCCCATTACTTACGGCATCCCTTCACATGGTTTGCAATAAAGACACACAGTTCACATACGGAAACAATGTTTCCTTCTGACCTCCTTTTCCATACTCCTTGCTGATATTCTGCATAGCAACAGGGACATGTGATAGATGAGCCTGACTTCTCCCCTCTCTGGACCCAAGGTTACTGAGGCCCATTTGAGGGAGGAAGTGCAGCTGCCAACACCAGAGTCCGAAAGGAGACATTCTAATAACAAAGAGTTTCAACGGTCCAATCATATAAGCATATTCTGTAGATAAGACATCTTAATTATATTTGTTACTTAGCTTATATGAGTTAGTTAAAGAAACTATCTCAAGCCCAATGCCTAGGCTTAAAGAAGGATATTTTAGTACACAAGCATTAGTAGGGTTAATCTCAGATAATCTCTGCATGTGTGGTTTCCACAGTGAAGCATGGAGGAGAAGGTGTGATGGTGCTTTGCTGGTGACACTGTCGGTAATTTATTTAGAATTCAAGGCACACTTAACCAGCATGGCTACCACAGCATTCTGCAGTGATACACCATCCCATCTGGTTTGCACTTAATGTAACTATAATTTGTTTTTTTCAACAGGACAATGACCCAACACACCTCCAGGCTGTGTAAGGGCTATTTGCCCAAGAAGGAGAGTGATGGGAGTGCTGCATCAGATGACCTGGCTTCCCGACCTCAACCCAATTGAGATAGTTTGTGATGAGTTGGACCAAGGAAAAGAAGCCAACAAGTGCTCAGCATATGTGGGAACTCCTTCAAGACTGTTGGAAAAGCAGTCCAGTTGAAGCTGGTTGAGAGAATGCCAAGAGTGTGCAAAGCTGTCATCAAGGCAAAGGGTAGCTACTTTGAAAAATGACAAATTTATTTGTATTTATTTAACCCTTTTTTGGTTACTACATGATTCCATATGTGTTATTTTATTCTGTTGATGTCTTCACTATTATGCTACAAAATAGAAAATAGTAAAAATAAGGAAAAACCCTTGAATGAGTAGATGTGTCCAAACTTTTGACTGATACTGTATATTATTACACAATAGGGGAGTTGCTGGCAGAGACTGTGGTTCCTAAAGGCTTAAAGTCTCATTGTCATTGTCCCACACATCCTTTCTTCAAATTATAGGCTACGGGAGATCATGGGAGTATTGTAAGTTCATACTATTGCAGACAACTTATGACAGAGTGAGCAATTAATCAACTTTCAGGTCCACTATATCTAGTCCAGAAAGACAACTCAAGTGGGCATAGATAATCAAAACAGTTAATTTCATAACAGTTTTGGAACTCATTTATTTGGTCTGATTTCCCTCAAAGTGTACCATTACAAAAAGATACACACCTGGAGGGAGCCAAGTTAGATCCTTTACATTCGCTGCCACAAAACCCCTTTCTCAACCCAGGCATATAAATAGCCCCTTGGTGGGACGCAATTGGCTGGTTGCAGAGCCCTCTCGTTCCAAGTCTAAATCAAATCAAATCACATTGTATTTGTCACATACACATGGTTAGCAGATGTTAATGCGAGTGTAGCGAAATGCTTGTGCTTCTAGTTCCGACAATGCAGTAATAACCAACAAGTAATCTAACTAACAATTCCAAAACTACTGTCTTATAAACACAAGTGTAAGGGGATAAAGAATATGTACATAAAGATATGAATGAGTGATGGTACAGAGCGGCATAGGCAAGATACAGTAGATGGTGTCGAGTACAGTATATACATATGAGATGAGTATGTAAACAAAGTGGCATAGTTAAAGTGGCTAGTGATACATGTATTACATAAAGATGTAGTAGATGATATAGAGTACAGTATATAGGTATACATATGAGATGAATAATGTAGGGTATGTAAACATTATATTAGGTAGTATTGTTTAAAGTGGCTAGTGATATATTTTACATCATTTACCATCAATTCCCATTATTAAAGTGGCTGGAGTTGAGTCAGTGTGTTGGCAGCAGCCACTCAATGTTAGTGGTGGCTGTTTAACAGTCTGATGGCCTTGAGATAGAAGCTGTTTTTCAGTCTCTCGGTCCCAGCTTTGATGCAACTGTACTGACCTCGCCTTCTGGATGATAGCGGGGTGAACAGGCAGTGGCTCGGGTGGTTGTTGTCCTTGATGATCTTTATGGCCTTCCTGTAACATCGGGTGGTGTAGGTGTCTTGGAGGGCAGGTAGTTTGCCCCCGGTGATGCGTTGTGCAGACCTCACTACCCTCTGGAGAGCCTTACGGTTGTGGGCGGAGCAGTTGCCGTACCAGGCGGTGATACAGCCCACCAGGATGCTCTCGATTGTGCATCTGTAGAAGTTTGTGAGTGCTTTTGGTGACAAGCCGAATTTCTTCAGCCTCCTGAGGTTGAAGAGGCGCTGCTGCGCCTTCTTCACGATGCTGTCTGTGTGGGTGGACCAATTCAGTCTGTCTGTGATGTGTATGCTGAGGAACTTAAAACTTTCTACCCTCTCCATTACTGTTCCATCGATGTGGATAGGGGGGTGTTCCCTCTGCTGTTTCCTGAAGTCCACAATCATCTCCTGAGTTTTGTTGACGTTGAGTGTGAGGTTATTTTCCTGACACCACACTCTGAGGGCCCTCACCTCCTCCCTGTAGGCCGTCTCGTCGTTGTTGGTAATCAAGCCTACCACTGTTGTGTCGTCCGCAAACTTGATGATTGAGTTGGAGGCGTGCGTGGCCACGCAGTCGTGGGTGAACAGGGAGTACAGTACAGGAGAGGGCTCAGAACGCACCCTTGTGGGACCCCAGTGTTGAGGATCAGCGGGGTGGAGATGTTGTTGCCTACCCTCACCACCTGGGGGCGGCCCGTCAGGAAGTCCAGTACCCAGTTGCACAGGGCGGGGTCGAGACCCAGGGTCTCAAGCTTGATGATGAGCTTGGAGGGTACTATGGTGTTAAATGCCGAGCTGTAGTCGATGAACAGCATTCTCACATAGGTATTCCTCTTGTCCAGATGGGTTAGGGCAGTGTGCAGTGTGGTTGAGATTGCATCGTCTGTAGACCTATTTGGGCGGTAAGCAAATTGGAGTGGGTCTAGTGTGTCAGGTAGGGTGGAGGTGATATGGTCCTTGACTAGTCTCTCAAAGCACTTCATGATGACGGAAGTGAGTGCTACGGGGCGGTAGTCGTTTAGCTCAGTTACCTTAGCTTTCTTGGGAACAGGAACAATGGTGGCCCTCTTGAAGCATGTGGGAACAGCAGACTGGGATAGGGATTGGTTGAATATGTCTGTAAACACACCAGCCAGCTGGTCTGCGCATGCTCTGAGGGAGCGGCTGGGGATGAGGTCTGGGCCTGCAGCCTTGCGAGGGTTAACACGTTTAAATGTTTTACTCACCTCGGCTGCAGTGAAGGAGAGGCCGCATGTTTTGGTTGCAGGCCGTGTCAGTGGCACTGTATTGTCCTCAAAGCGGGCAAAAAAGTGATTTAGTCTGCCTGGGAGCAAGACATCCTGGTCCGTGACGGGGCTGGTTTTCTTTTTGTAATCCGTGATTGACTGTAGACCCTGCCACATACCTCTTGTGTCTGAGCCATTGAATTGAGATTCTCCTTTGTCTCTATACTGACGCTTAGCTTGTTTGATTGCCATGCGGAGGGAATAGCTACACTGTTTGTATTCGGTCATGTTTCTGGTCACCTTGCCCTGATTAAAAGCAGTGGTTCGCGCTTTCAGTTTCACGCGAATGCTGCCATCAATCCACGGTTTCTGGTTTGGGAATGTTTTAATCGTTGCTATGGGAACGACATCTTCAACGCACGTTCTAATGAACTCGCACACCGAATCAGCATATTCGTCAATGTTGTTGTCTGACGCAATACGAAACATATCCCAGTCCACGTGATGGAAGCAGTCTTGGAGTGTGAAATCAGATTGGTCGGACCAGCGTTGAACAGACCTCAGCGTGGGAGCTTCTTGTTTCAGTTTCTGTCTGTAGGCAGGGATCAACAAAATGGAGTCGTGGTCAGCTTTTCCGAAAGGAGGGCGGGGCAGGGCCTTATATGCGTCGCGGAGGTTAGAATAGCAGTGATCCAAGGTTTTGCCAGCCCTGGTTGCGCAATGGATATGCTGATACAATTTAGGGAGTCTTGTTTTCAGATTAGCCTTGTTAAAATCCCCAGCTACAATGAATGCAGCCTCAGGATGTATGGATTCCAGTTTGCAAAGAGTCAAATAAAGTTCGTTCAGAGCCATCGATGTGTCTGCTTGGGGGGGAATATATACGGCTGTGATTATAATCGAAGAGAATTCCCTTGGTAGATAATGCGGTCGACATTTGATTGTGAGGAATTCTAAATCAGGTGAACAGAAGGACTTGAGTTCCTGTATGCTCTTGTGACCACATCACGTCTCGTTAGCCATAAGGCATACGTCCCCGCCCCTCTTCTTACCAGAAAGATGTTTGTTTCTGTCCGTGCGATGCGTGGAGAAACCAGCTGGCTGCACCGACTCCGATAGCGTCTCTCCAGTGAGCCATGTTTCCGTGAAGCAAGAACGTTACAGTCTCTGATGTCCCTCTGGAATGCTAGATACAATCCTCCTGTCCAGCATCCTCCTCCAGGATTGGCTCACAGTACCCAGAGACATTCTGTTCTTTTCAAAACAAACAGAACACTCACTCTGAGGAAAACGTTACACAAACATTTTAGTTTTCATTTTGATTATGAGCTGTCTTACAGAGGGAGCAGAGAGAGAGAGCTCAACTTCCAACTCCAGGGCCAGGACGCAGAGTACAGAGACACAGCTCTGCTCTCCCTGCTCCAAAACTCACGGTTTTACTTTTCTCTCCAGCCTGAAGAGCTAGCCTGGGAGGGAGACAGCCTGGGAGGGAGACAGCCTGGGAGGGAGAGAGCCGTGCGACACAATGAATCCTGCACTCGTCTGTTTTACACTCTGATGACAAGTTCAGGCAGTTGATCATGTTGGTGGCGAGCCAAGTGGTTGAGCCCTGGAGCAGGTCAGACAGACAGGTAGGCAGGCAGGCCCGGGAGGGAGGTGCATGGGCACAGCAACACAGCTGCCACAGGGGCACTGCCCCCTAACATCCATCATGGCAAAGTGACAAGAGAACATAGGCAACACACAGCTGCACATACTGTATAAGATAACTGCAGACTTTGTTATGGTTTCAACTACTAGTAGGGTCGTGTGCACTTCTACAACAGCATACATAGCCTACTATATGAGCTCATCCTTCAGTGGAGACAACATTTTCTAGTGCCATATTGAAGTAGAGTGACTGCTAAATTTCAGCTAAATGTTAAAAAGCCAAGGGAAAAGGCTCAATAAAAAACATGACAGACAAATGTGAGTTTAGCTACACTGAGGAACAGCAATTACGGAACATTTCCAGCTCAGTATAGGCTAGTGCGACAGTCAACTCCAGTGGGTCCTTCTGTCAGCTACACGACAGCAGTCATGCTAAACCCTCTCTACCCAGCTCTCCCTGCCTGGCGGCCCATTGGTTGCAGCCACTTAGCAGGCAGCAGGATGAGTTCCTTGAGAATAAGCGTGCTGCCAGAAGGACCATCTTTTATTTGTTATTTGGGTTGGGTGGTCGAAATTGACCAAAACAATATATAAATACAAAAATAATGGACACAGCCGGCAGCCCATGGCCATGTTTTTTCTATGACCTTTGTACCTTTTCTCTGTTGTCATAATCATCTACACTGAGCGTACAAAACATTAAGAACAGCTGTTCTTTCCATGACCTAGATTGACCAGGTAAATCCAGGTGAAACTTATGGTCCCTTATTGATGTCACATGTTAAATCCACTTCAATCAGTGTAGATGAATGGGAGTGTAGGGGAGGAGGATTTTTAAGCCTTGAGACAATTGAGACCTGGATTGTGTATGTGTGCCATTCAGAGGGTGAATGGGCAAGACAACAGATTTAAGTGCCTTTGAACGGGGTATGGTAGTAGGTGCCAGGCTCACCGGTTGTGTCAAGAACTGCAACGCTACTGGGTTTTTCATGCTCAACAGTTTACCGTGTGTATTAAGAGTAGTCCACCACCCAAAGGACATCCAGCCAACTTGACACAACTATGGGAAGCATTGGAGTCAACATGGGCCAGCATCCCTGTGGAATGCTTTCTACACCTTGTAGAATCCATACCCTGACGAATTTACATTTACATTACATTTAAGTCATTTAGCAGACGCTCTTATCCAGAGCGACTTACAAATTGGTGCATTCACCTTATGACATCCAGTGGAACAGCCACTTTACAATAGTGCATCTAAACCTTTTAAGGGGGGGGGGGTGAGAAGGATTACTTTATCCTATCCTAGGTATTCCTTAAAGAGGTGGGGTTTCAGGTGTCTCCGGAAGGTGGTGATTGACTCCGCTGTCCTGGCGTCGTGAGGGAGTTTGTTCCACCATTGGGGGGCCAGAGCAGCGAACAGTTTTGACTGGGCTGAGCGGGAACTCTACTTCCTCAGTGGTAGGGAGGCGAGCAGGCCAGAGGTGGATGAATTGAGGCTGTTCTGGCTGCAAAAGGGGAGTGCGGGGGTCCTTAATGTTTTGTACACTCAGTGTATATTGAGCATTTGGCTGGCTAGTGGGCAATGGCCGGCCCCACTCCCAAAATGGGTCGGCCCGGTTTTGTGATTGGCTGAGCTGAGGTGGCGCAAATTCACATTACAATTTAAATGCGCATAATCAACGAGAGTGAGAACCGCTCTGACTCTCTGCCAGTCAATCAGTCAAAACAGAAACAGAGACCAAAAAAGGCTTGATGTGTGAAATGAACCTACTTATTTGCAAAAAGTTCTGGCTCTGCTGGTCCATGTACTTTGTTTGTGAGACATGACAGATCAGCTGCTGTGGTGCAGTCAAGGTAGGAAGAAAACAGACGGACACACTCACTAACGCACACTGACACAGATAGGCCTAATATTTTGGTTGTATGGTGTATGAAATATAGGCTAATTAGGGAAGGGCGATTCGGGGGAACATTTACACACTAGGCTACTTGCAATATAGCCTAACAATATAGCCTAACAAGTAGTGAGATTGGCTTTTATAACACATACAGTAGGTAAGGAAATAGCCATCTACCAGACATTTATACAGTGCTTTTTACTAAACACAAATATTTTTTACTTAACACATGTATTACAATAATAGTCATTTCGGGGACTGTCTGTGTATTTTCATTGTTTGATCAATGTTTAATCGCTTCTGAATCTCAGTCTCTTCAGGTTTTATGAGCTGTAGTAACAAGTGACCTTGCTGTGGGATAACATTACATAGCCACTAAACTGAAGGCTGGAAAGTCCCGCCTATCTCCCGCTTATTTCATTCGCTGAAAGGTCTGTCACTTCTTGAAAGATATGCATACATGCGCAGAACTGTCAAAATAGTCAAAGCTGGAAATCCATTCACATAAACTAGTCCCGGCTTCATTCTTTGACAAACACAGAAGGTTGTATACTAAATTCAATAGAAGAAAACAGAGAGAGTGAAGGAGAGAGAGACTGACTGTTCCTTAATGTAGCCAATTATACAGTCAAACCATTAAGGAACTGTCCGTCTCTCTTTCTCCTTCTCTCTCTCTGTTTTCTTCTATTGAATTATGTAGCCTAATATTTAAACACTAAGTGGGCAGGAGGGAACACTTGACATGCACTAATTTGAAATATGTAGTTAGGCTGTTCTAAGGTATTATATTACCTCAATGGTCATCTACGAGGCATTTATTCAGTGATTTTGTTCTTTGTCAAATATATGTGTTTATTCTTTTACAACTAGGATGGGTAACACTTTAAGAATCCATAATAAACCATAAGGCATTTATAAATTGTATGTTCACCATTTAGTAATCATTACTCTCACATTAATAAACCATTGACTAATCATCCGTAAGGTCTTTTTGCAGTCCCTAATCTAAAGTGAGTGCTATTTATATTTGATAAATACTTTATAAATGCTTTGAGTGACCAGTGTAATTTCTCACAGAAGCAAACACAGGATGTTTAAGGAAATATGAGTGTGAATAACTAGCTTACTAACATTTGCAAATGTGGGAGTAATAATTAATAAATGGTGAGCAAACGGTTTGTAATATATAATACTGAGCCAAAATATCAATCAACTGGCAGGTAGGGGGTTGCTAGGCCCAGCACAGGCAGTGTGGTCCCCTGGTCTTCTGGTCCCAGTGATGATAGGCACAGCAGATCAGACAGCTGCTGCTGCTGCTGCAGCCTTCAAGTATAGTGGACGTAGGGAAACACACACACATATTTGTAATAATAATTAACCGTTAGGATGGGGGGGACATGTATGATAGCCAGGCACTTATATTTGCAATATAAGTAGTTAGGCTTTCATAAGGTATTATGAGCCAATGATCATCTTTTAGGCATTTATCTAGTCATCTTTCTTCATTCACAACTATGATGTTGCTGGGCCAAGCAGAGGTAAAGTGATCTGTGGGAATGGATGCTAGGATTAGCAGAGACAGCTCAGAGGTGAGTGTAGTAGATTTGACGTACTGCCAGTTCCTCAATATGTTGGCTCTATATATAATAGCAATTAACACTTAGGAGTGACAGACAGAGTGACTGACACAGAGTACCAACAAATGAGAACAAGGAAAAGTAGACAGACAGACACAGTGAGACAGACAGACACAGTGACAGACAGACACAGTGACAGACAGACACAGTGACAGAAAGACACAGTGACAGACAGACACAGTGACAGACAGACACAGTGACAGACAGACACAGTGACAGAAAGACACAGTGACAGACAGACACAGTGACAGACAGACACAGTGACAGAAAGACACAGTGACAGACAGACACAGTGACAGACAGACACAGTGACAGACACCGCGTGCAGTGTGGCTGAAATGCCAGGGTTGAATTTTTATCCCAGTCTGCCCTGGCAGAGGGCAGTTCAAATATTTACCCCCAGGATAACATTTCTTTCAAGGTCTTAACCTGCCGCTCCCCCAAGAC
The DNA here is from genome assembly GCF_023373465.1 of Oncorhynchus keta. Taxonomy (NCBI): domain Eukaryota; kingdom Metazoa; phylum Chordata; class Actinopteri; order Salmoniformes; family Salmonidae; genus Oncorhynchus; species Oncorhynchus keta. The sequence goes on along the minus strand of NC_068430.1, from coordinate 19,676,934 downwards.
ATTAATGAGTTTGTTTTCCTAATATCTACCAAAGTTTGCTTTCACGGCCGTTTAAATTAAGTGCCTCAAATTAGAGCACACATTTTCATTTGCCTTATCCTGACAAATGAATTAGCTATGCGCAGTAATGCTGGGAGGAAACGTGTGGTGCCCTCTCAGACGTACACCAGCCAGGCTGCATTACTGTAGCTTTACAGTTCATTAACGAGAGCCCTATTACCCACACTCACTCTCTCACTCGATCTGATGCTGCTGCACGGAAATAAAGACAATTACAAGCCTGAACAAAATGTTGTTGAACTTGCAGAGGGAAACTCATTCAAATGAAGAGACGTATTTGCTGTTGTTGGCCTGCTTAGACTAATATCATCAGTTAGGCTTGGTTGCATTTTCCAGCACAGAAACAACTGGGTATGTGACTGTTTATTAACTAATGTCCAGCGTCAGGAGAGAGTGAAACGGCCCATTATAACAGGTGAAGTTGTGTGTTTGTTTCTAGAGAATTAAGGTAGATAGTGAAGTCTAGTACAAGGAGGCTTCCTTCACAGTGACTAAATGGGATTCTCCCAGTCATCTGATCAGCTCATCTCCTTACTTAATGAGGCGCGGAAAAATGCTAATCTGGAGCTTAAAATAACCTTTAATTTGCAGACATTGACGAGCGTTCAAATCATCACAAACTGGATAATCTCACCCCACAGACATCCTAAATGTGTACACGGCAGAGCCTTCATCTACCTACCTGCGGGCCTTTGATTTAAAGATTACTTTGTGCTGGGCGATATCAAAGTCAACAGTTTGAGTCCGTATGGAACAGAAACACACTTCCTGCTTGGAGAAGTTGAATCAGACAGACAACTCTGTTGGAGAGATTTCTTTTACACATACGCTATACTGTAGCACGAATGAGAGGCCTTTCTCTAGATACTTTATTCAGTGCATTGTTTTGAGCAGGAAATATTCTGCTTGTATGCGGGCTGCTCTGCTCTGCTTGTGGTGCTATGGTGATGTATGCATTTGGGTGCATGTTGGCTGTAAAGCAGTCTTTCTGTCAGTCTCCAAAGCATTGAACAGACAAGCTGCAGCCCACAGCTACCAGGCAAGCTTTGCCTTCCGACAGAAATGCATTAAATCACAATTTCCCATCAAAACATTGGTCAGAGTAAAGAGAGTAGTACTAAAGCAATCCTTTAAAATTTAGCATAACTATGCTGTCACATTAATTGGGGTTAGACGAGGCCATATTGAGGGCTTTATTATTTGGGCACAACACTGAGGCCGCCAATACTGCTCTAACCAGCGTGGAAAAACGGGCCACTAAGGTGTGGAGGTGCCTGGCAGCCTCAGGGCAGGGGTGAGTGGTCACAGGGCATCATCTAGTCTAGACTCACCTGACTGGAAGATCCGAGCTGCATCCTGCATGGCTGCAGAGACCAGGGCAAAGTGCCTGTGAAGCGGGTAACACCCTCCTCCCGAAGGCCACCAGGACCTTCTGCAATGAGCTGTACGTCTGAAATAAAACAAACAAAAAAGACATGCTGCATTTTCATCATGGCCAGACACTAAACATTCAAAAAGGGACTTCATCTTAAAAAGTTTGGCTCAGCAGCCTTTTGCTTTCCTCCTTCCCTCCAACACAAAGCAGGCTTGCCCACTCCTAATTGCAGTCTTTGGTAAACTAACGACTTCCCTTTTAAAGAGGGGGAAATAGGCAAGGAACTCTTAAACACCTTCTGCAGCCGCAGCCTTTAATTGTTGGTGGTCCTTAATCACTTTTTCAGCTCAAGGCTTTTTCTGAATCGGTGGACAAAAGAGCTGAGAGAGAACCCTCTGCTTTCCTGTTTTATTCATCCTCTCTGGCTTGTTAAGACTGCGCTCAGAGAGAGAGACTGTCTCCTTGCATGTCATCAGGGCTCATCCCCTCTCCCTTGGGGCTGTTTAGCAGCCTGGCTGTAAATAAGACTCAGCTGCACACCAACCACCAACCATGTATGAATGGTTACGAGGCTTGTTAACAGCTACGCCAAGCCTGTCTGAATGGTTAGGAGGTTGGTTAACCCTTTACGCTCGTAGGAATTGGCCTATATGGACAGGGATAAACTGAAATGTTTCTTACAGAAGAAATATGAACAGCATAACCATGGTAGCAATTGAAAGAGAACAGTTTGGAGATAATGGGGAAATTGTGAGGACACAACAGTTCACCTGCCACAGATTGAATCCAAAAGATAACACTTGATTTTATGTGCATTTATTGTAATTTGCCGTATTTGTTGAATACAAAATCTGAAAATACTCTGGATACATTCAGTAACATGATAAGACTATTCCTGAAGAATGTGGAGTAGGTGCAACATAAGATAACAAAAATTACAACGTTTAAGTGAGAGGTCTAACTAGTGTCTACAAGTGGCCACACACCTCTTCAAAGTGTGCACAGTTCCTAAGCAATTCCAATGTACTTTGATGACTCAAAGAAATCTTCAACTATAAAGTACTTTTTTGAGCTCTCCGAGCTGTGCCGTTGAGGAACTAGAACAAGCACACTTTTAGTTGCTTAGTTTGGAACCTAACCCTGCGTCCCCACCATCACACCATCATAAATCGCAATCTGGGTCAAGTGGGCATGATTTTAAAGCTTGTTCTATTGCCAGCATGACTAGCTAAGTAATAAAATATGATTTTACAGTGTTAAGCTTTCACAAGGTAATTCAAAGAAACATATAGTAATTTTGTTGAGCATAGAAAAGAGTCATTAAGTTGACGGAAATAGGCTACACCAATGGTCTGCAATCTTTTCCATTTGGAGTGTCAAGTTATCGTACAAATTCTACTGATCTGCGTGCCAGTTGTTATTTTCATATGCACATTTTCGTGGAACAGATTAATTTCATGTATAATAAAGTCATCATGTCTACAAAATCAATTTCATGTGGTTAATCAAAATTCTAAATGAAAATGTTACAAATCTAAAAGTAACTTTATTGCCATTGGCAAAATGTGAAAATAGCCTACAAATAGGCAACAAATAAAAACCTTGCAACCCGCCATTAGAAAATGTATTGATTAAAATAAATTACATATAAATCACATAGGCTAAGCATGGCCTGTCTGCAAAGAACTTGAAACATTGTATCAACTATTAACTTAGTCTGGATGAAGCTTGTGCTAGCAAACTTGCAACATTGTCTAAAATATTCTGGGCCCTCAGAGTTTCCTGTGCCAGTGAGCTCCTGACAGACAGACACAGCTGTAAGCTATTTGCGCAAAGGATAAGAAGTAATCAGATAGGCCTTTTTTATGACGTTTCCACCGGATCAGAGCATGACCTTTTTTCCCCTGTTCCCTGCTTAGTGGACTATTGTCATTCTCAATGGATGTAAAAACAGATTTAGTTTACTTGCTGTTTGAGGCAAACGCAAAACTACTTTCAGAGGTTACACAGTGATGGAGAGTTAAGACAATCAAAAAAGTACCAGATCCACAGATGGCCACATTTATAAGCCTACATTCGCGCAAGATTGACAGGAGCGCTCTAAACAAACGATAATGAATAAATTGACAACTCCTAAATGGAATGAAATGAACCAAAACTTCTCACAAGTACAGGCTAGGTTGTGCGCTCTGCAAAACGTGTTCACTCGTACAACAAGAACAGTAAGACTGTAATAATAATAATATATTGAATGCATTAACAGAAATCACCGTAACCAAACAAACATTGTAGATGATAAATTATGGTAATTAACGATAAATGTCCTTACTACTGGTGATACTGTTGTGCCATCTTCACGGTCTCCGCAATGGATTAGTCTACTCAGACAGGCATGAATCAGACGTGTCTCATGTGCCATAACCTTTTTTTTAAATGATATATTTGCCACTGCTGGATCAAAAACTCTTGGCCGACCAACAGCCTAACAACCAACCAAACAATCAACCAGTCGACTAAATGGGGTCAGGCCTAAAACAGTTACGAGAGGGTACAAGATACACTGAGTATACAAAACATTAAGAACACCTGCTCTTTTCAGGTGATAGCGTTCACCTGGATTCACCTGGTCAGTCTATGATTCCTTATTGATGTAACTTGTTAAATTCACTTCAAATCAGTGTAATAGAAGGGGGGGAAACAGGTTAAATAATTAGAAATATTTTTAAGCCTTGAGACAATGGAGACATTGTGATTTTGTGTCATTCAGAGTGTGAATGGGCAAGACAAAAGTTTTAAGTGTCTTTGAACAAGGTATGGTAGTAGGTGCCAGGCGCACTGGTTTGTGTCAAGAAGAGCAACGCTGTTGGGTTTTTCATGCTCAAAAGTTTCCCATGTGTATCAAGAACGGTCCACTACCCAAAGGACATCCAGCCAACACAATTGTAGGAAGCATTGGTGTCAACATGAACCAGTACCCTCTTGAACACTTGACACCTTGTAGAGACCATTCCTCAACGAATTCAGGCTTTTCAGAGGGCAAAAGGGAGTTCAACTCAATATTAGGGAAGGTGTTCCTAATGTTTGCTATACTCAGTTTATGTTTTGATCTGGCTACCAAGTTAGTCTGTTCTCGATCATATTTTATAGGCTAAGCATACCTGCTGCTGCAATGTCTGACTGTCTCTCCTTGAGGAACAGCTGTCTCGCACACATGCAGGTGATGCGCGCAAACACAGACATGCTAAAGTGTCATTCCAATCCTGGCTGATATGTAGATTTGTATTTGATTGATCAAATATTTAAAAACTGTGCCTAAATAAATTACATTAACAGAAATTATTACGTTAAATTCCATTACTTTTCAGACTATTTCATTTCCCAAAACTTTTCCAGGCCTGGAAAACACAAATTTTAAAATTCCATAACTTTTCCAGGACTTTCATAACCGTTAAAACCCTACAGGAGGGGTTGTGGCAACTTCTTGTCGTGCGATACTCAATTTCAGAACGGCTGTCAGTCAAAACCCATACAGCGCTGTGAAGCACAGAGCCAGAGCAAGAGCTACGAGTGTAAAGGGTTAACAGCTCCACCAACCCTGTCTGTCTGGTTAAGAAACTGGAAGAGAGAGAGAGCGATACTAAGGGAGGGGATAGTTAAATACATAGAGAAATGGAAAGAGAGAGAGAGCGATACTAAGGGAGGGGATACTTAAATACATAGAGAAACGGGAAGAGAGAGCGAGCGATACTAAGGGAGGGGATAGTTAAATACATAGAGAAATGGAAAGAGAGAGAGAGCGATACTAAGGGAGGGGATACTTAAATACATAGAGAAACGGGAAGAGAGAGAGAGCGATACTAAGGGAGGGGATAGTTAAATACATAGAGAAATGGGAAGAGAGAGAGAGCGATACTAAGGGAGGGGATAGTTAAATACATAGAGAAACGGGAAGAGAGAGAGAGAGCGATACTAAGGGAGGGGATAGTTAAATACATAGAGAAACGGGAAGAGAGAGAGAGCGATACTAAGGGAGGAGATACTTAAATACATAGAGAAACGGGAAGAGAGAGAGAGCGATACTAAGGGAGGGGATAGTTAAATACATAGAGAAATGGGAAGAGAGAGAGAGCGATACTAAGGGAGGGGATAGTTAAATACATAGAGGACCGGGAAGAGAGAGAGCGATACTAAGGGAGGGGATAGTTAAATACATAGAGAAACGGGAAGAGAGAGAGAGCGATACTAAGGGAGGGGATACTTAAATACATAGAGAAACGGGAAGAGAGAGAGAGCGATACTAAGGGAGGGGATACTTAAATATATAGAGAAACGGGAAGAGAGAGAGAGCGATACTAAGGGAGGGGATAGTTAAATACATAGAGAAACGGGAAGAGAGAGAGAGCGATACTAAGGGAGGGGATAGTTAAATACATAGAGAAATGGAAAGAGAGAGAGAGCTAAGGAGGGGATAGTTAAATACTAAGGGAGGGGATAGTTAAATACATAGAGAAACAGGAGAGAGAGAGAGCGATACTAAGGGAGGGGATACTTAAATACAGAGAAACGGGGAAGAGAGAGATACTAAGGGAGATAGTTAAATACGATACTAAGGAGGGGATACTTAAATACAGAGAAACGGGAAGAGAGAGAGAGCTAAGGGAGGGGATACTAAGGGAGGGGATAGTTAAATACATAGAGAAACGGGAAGAGAGAGAGAGCGATACTAAGGGAGGGGATACTTAAATACATAGAGAAACGGGAAGAGAGAGAGAGCGATACTAAGGGAGGGGGTAGTTAAATACATAGAGAAACGGGAAGAGAGAGAGAGCGATACTAAGGGAGGGGATAGTTAAATACATAGAGAAACGGGAAGAGAGAGGGAGCGATACTAGGATAGTTAAATACATAGAGAAACGGGAAGAGAGAGGGAGCGATACTAGGGGAGGGGATAGTTAAATACATAGAGAAACGGGAAGAGAGAGAGAGTGATACTAAGGGAGGGGATAGTTAAATACATAGAGAAACAGGAAGAGAGAGAGAGCGATACTAAGGGAGGGGATAGTTAAATACATAGAGAAACGGGAAGAGAGAGAGAGCGATACTAAGGGAGGGGATAGTTAAATACATAGAGAAACGGGAAGAGAGAGAGAGCGATACTAAGGGAGGGGATGGTTAAATACATAGAGAAACGGGAAGAGAGAGAGAGCGATACTAAGGGAGGGGATACTTAAATACATAGAGAAACGGGAAGAGAGAGAGAGCGATACTAAGGGAGGGGATAGTTAAATACATAGAGAAACGGGGAGAGAGAGAGAGCGATACTAAGGGAGGGGATACTTAAATACAGAGAAACGGGAAGAGAGAGAGAGCGATACTAAGGGAGGGGATACTTAAATACATAGAGAAACGGGAAGAGAGAGAGAGCGATACTAAGGGAGGGGATAGTTAAATACATAGAGAAACGGGAAGAGAGAGAGAGCGATACTAAGGGAGGGGATACTTAAATACATACAGAAACGGGAAGAGAGAGAGAGCGATACTAAGGGAGGGGATAGTTAAATACATAGAGAAACGGGAAGAGAGAGAGAGCTAAGGGAGGGGATACTTAAATACTAAGGGAGGGGGGATACTTAAATACATACAGAAACGGGAAGAGAGAGAGAGCGATACTAAGGGAGGGGATACTTAAATACATACAGAAACGGGAAGAGAGAGAGAGCGATACTAAGGGAGGGGATAGTTAAATACATAGAGAAACGGGAAGAGAGAGAGAGCGATACTAAGGGAGGGGATACTTAAATACATACAGAAACGGGAAGAAAGAGAGAGTGATACTAAGGGAGGGGATAGTTAAATACATAGAGAAACGGGAAGAGAGAGCGATACTAAGGGAGGGGATAGTTAAATACAGAGAGAAACGGGAAGAGAGAGAGAGCGATACTAAGGGAGGGGATAGTTAAAAACATAGAGAAACGGGAAGAGAGAGAGAGCGATACTAAGGGAGGGGATAGTTAAATACATAGAGAAACGGGAAGAGAGAGAGAGTGATACTAAGGGAGGGGATAGTTAAAAACATAGAGAAACGGGAAGAGAGAGAGAGCGATACTAAGGGAGGGGATACTTAAATAGAGAGACGGGAAAAGAGACTTGCTAAAGTAGAAGAATAGAGAGAGAGAATGGAGATGAGAGTGAGTGAGTGAGTGACAGAGCGGCTGAGAGACAGAGTGGATGAGCGACAGAGCGGATGAGAGATGGGGTCCCGTCAGTCTCTCCCAGGCAGACAGCTCTACTGACGAGGGCTTTCAGGCAGCTGCAGGATGTCATTAGATTACCACTTCCTCCATTATCACCATTATGGCCAAACTGCTATCTCTCAGGCGTCCGATTACCAGCCCTCACTGTCAGGTTCACAGGGAAAGGTTTAAGATGAGCCGCATACTCTTGTCCTTCTTCGTCCTCTGGTGCCTTCACTCAAACGCCATCGATCAGGGAGCAGACAGCCACCTCGCACCCCACTCGTCTGTTTTCCAGTTGGGAAAAAACACCTGGGCTTGTTCACAGCCCCGGGGTACACCCTAATACTCCCACTGTACTTACACTCTGATGCACGCAAGCCACACATGCACACAGGTCTAAGAGGAACCAATCTGTCGTCATAGCTTTAACCTGGCCGCCTCTTCTTCTCCTAAAACAATTCTACCAGTGTACCAGTAGGATAAGACAATCAGTGGATATATACAGTGCCTTTGGAAAGTACTCAGACCCCTTGACTTATTTCACATTTTGTTACGTTATAGCCTTATTCTAAAATTGATTTAAAAAAAATGTAAACTCAGCAATCCACACACAATGCCCCATAATGACAACCTGAAAACAGGTTTTTAGACATTTTAGCAAATGTATCAACAAAAAAAACACTGATATACCTTATTTACATAATTCTTCAGGCTAGGGTCTATTTTTCTCCACTTCCTGTCTGACTGACGTGCCCAAAATAAACTGACTGTTACTCAGGCCCAGAAGCCAGGATATGCATATAATTGGTACCATTGGATAGAAAACACTTTGAAGTTTGTATAAATGTTAAAACAATGTATGAGACTATAACACAATTGATATGGTAGGAGAAAATCCAAAGAAAAACCAACCGTGCCCATGCTCTTACAATGGAAAGCTATGGGGCATTTGCAATTCCAGTTCCCAGATTGCAATTCCTACGGCTTCCACCTGATGTCAACAGTCTTTGTTCAAGGTTTCAGGCTTGTTTCTTCCCAAACGAGGAAGAAGTTTTAGTACTGGGAGTCAGAGTTGGAAATCAGTCTGTGCATGCGCGACGAAGAGGACACACACCTGCTAATTTTACTTTCCTATTGAACATACTTCTTTCCGTATTAAATATTATAGTTTAATTACATTTTAGGGTACCTGAGGATTAGATAGAAACGTATTTTGACTTGTTTTAAGAAAGTTTAACGGTAGCTTTTTTGGATTCCTTTCTCTGCACGTTGAACGAGTTGATTACTCAAATCGATGGCGCCAACTAAACAAGTCTTTTTGGAATATAAAGAAGGATTTTATCTAACAAAACGACCATGCATGTTGTCGCTGGATTGCAAATCAGAGGAAGATTTTCAAAAACTAAGTGAATATTTCATCGCTATTTGTGATTTTATGAAGCCTGTGCTGGTTGAAAAATATTTTGATGTGGGGCGCCATCAAACAATCGCATGGCATGTTTTCGCTGTTAAGCCTATTGTAAATCGGGCAATGCAGTTAGATTAACAAGAATTTAAGCTTCTTAAGACACTTGTATGTACCTAGATGTTTAATATCCATCATTTTTATGATTATTTATTTGAATTTCGCATCCTCCAATTTCACCAGAAGTTGTAATTTTCTATGAGACTTGAAATTGAGCTCAGGTGCATCCTGTTTCCATTGATCATCATTGACATGTTTCTACAACTTGATTGGGGTGCACCTATTGTAAATTCAATTGATTGGACATGATTTGGAAAAGGCACACACACCTGTCTATATAAGGTCAACAGTTAACAGTGCATGTCAGAGCAAAAAACAAGCCATGAGGTCGAAGGATTTGTCCGTAGAGCTCCAAGGCAGGATTGTGTCGAGGCACAGATCTGGGGAAGGGTATCAACACATTTCTTCAGCATTTAAGGTCCCCAAGAACACAATGGCCTACATCATTCTTAAATGGAAGAAGTTTGGAACCACCAAGACTCTTCCTAGAGCTGGCGGCCGGCCAAACTGAGCAATCGGGGGAGAAAGGCATTGGTCAGGGAGGTGAGCAAGAACCCGATGGTCACTCTGACAGAGCTCCAGAGCTCCTCTGTGGAGATGGGAGAACCTTCCAGAAGGACAACCATCTCTGCAGCACTCCACCAATCAGGTCTTTATGGTAGAGTGGCCAGATGGAAGACACTCCTTAGTAAAAGGCACATGACAGCCTACTTGGAGTTTACCAAAAGGCACCTAAAGACTCTCAGACCATGAGAAACAAGATTCTCTGGTCTGATGAAATCAAGATTGAACTCTTTGGCCTGAATGCCAAGCATCACATCTGGAGGCAACCTGGCACCATCCCTAAGCTGAAGCATGGTGGTGGCAGCATCATGCTGTGTTGATGTTTTTTAGTGGCAGGGACTGGGAGACTAGTCAGGATCGAGGCAAAGATGAACAGAGCAAAGTACAGGGAGATCCTTGATGAAAACCTGCTCCAGAGCGCTCAGGACCTCAGACTGGAGCAAAGATTCACATTCAAACAGGACAACGACCCTAAGTACATAGCCAAGACAATGCAGGTGTGGCTTTGGGACAAGTCTCTGAATGTCTCTTTGCAGAGTTCATTCTTCCAAGGTAAAGTACAGAACAGAGGCGTTTATCCCACTTATACCACAGTTGCCAAAGAAAACCATATGAAATCACAAATTTACAGGTAGAAATACTTTTTTGTTTGTTGATATTTTCATTTTTATAAGCAAATGCATACTTTCTCATCTTTCGGTTGCTAGAGACACAACCCAGTCGTTCGTTCGATTATGTCTCTGCAAAAACAAATCAATGCTAGTTAACAAAGTTTTTCCTTGTTGGACCTGCGTTTACAATGTATCCAATTTCAGTTTGTGCAGTTGTTGGTTTAGCTTTCTGTAACTTTGTAGCAGGTACGGTCTGCATGTGTAGGCGCATATTATTGCAAGGTGTCCCGATATCTTTTCTAACTGTCCCATTATCTGGTTTTAATGTCCATTCTAGAATGTCCTTATAGCTAATCAGAAACAGGTATTAAACAATGCTGTGGTATAATCAATGATAATTACAGACTGCCCCCCTAATACTTACCTCAAGCCAGCAGAGTGCCACTGAGTTTTCCAATGGTCCACGGTGATTCAACACCTTGAGAGATCAGAGGTCAATATCGACACAGACTTCAGAGAATCAAGGTGTCAAACACACAACATGGGTCTACAACATGCGAGGACGCTATGATACCAAGAACACACTCTCACACACTCTTAAACAATCAGTCTCCAGTGTCCATTATAGATACTTTATTTTAGATGAACACGATCTCTGGAAAAGTATACTTTGTTCCAGAATCTCTATGGAGTAGCCATAACACCCCAGATGTTAATAGAACGTTCATAGATGACTTCACAGGTAGCTGTCTAAAGTATGTGTTCATAGCAGTACTAAGAATTACAGCTCTAGGTCTAACCGAATTATGTACAGTACCAGTTAAAAGTTTGGACACACCTACTCATTCAAGGGTTTTTCCTTCTTTATTTTTTTTACTATTTTCTACATCGTATAATAATAGTGAAGACATCAAAACTATGAAATAACACATATGGAATCATGTTGTAACCAAAAAAGTACTAAACAAATCAAAATATATTTTAGATTCTTCAAAATATATTTTGATACATTGAATGTTAATATTGTGAACCTATGTTATACATTTTTTACCTCCTGTTTCCTCCTGCCCCTTTATATAGGACCTTCTACCCCCATCTGTGATATGGATGCCTGATGAAGACCTAAGTGACGAAACATTATGTCATGACGTGGCCCTCTTTGGGTATAGCGAGTGCCTTCCCCCGCTCTCCCTCTTACACCCAGGTTCTGTTATCTCAGGTCGTATATTCCTGGAGGAGACTCCTTCCCTCATGCAGTATAGAGAGAGGGTTCACAGTAGAACCAAGGAACTTTTTCTACCTCACAGAACTTGAGAACTGAACAATATCCATGTGTTGGAGAATGTGTAAACGGTCGGTGGAGAATCCAGCTATGACCGGTCCATTTTGTCTAATGTTTGTGACCTCATGATAGGCAATACAGCCACATTACCATAACTCTGTTTATACAAGAGTCTCCGTTATGAGATTTGCATCTAATTGTTGTATAAAATGAATAAGTAAAGATTAAACTATTTGTGAAATTATGTAATGTGATTTTAAACTGTTTAATGAAAAGAGAATCCAATTCCCTTTCAAATTTAGCTAAGTCATTGGCACTCTCCATGGGGCAGCCCTTTTTTGCTGTTCTGAATATAAACCCCACCTGGAGAAGCCCACTGCAGTCCAAGCATACCTCGATTACTGAGAGGGCCAAGGTTTGAGTAGAGACCATGCATTCCTCGGTTGTTGAATTCCTAACCAAACCACGTGGAACATTGGCTACATTGGTGGAAATGGTTCAACTCTGAGACTATCGATACAGACAGAATAAGAGCAAATCTTCGATACTAATTACAAGTCTGCAGCTAGAATTTATGTCGACTGAATGCCAAGACTGACAACCGCCGAAACAACTATTCTATAAGAACATCTCTGAATAGGACTCTGAAGTATCCATTCTAACAACGAAAGACTTCATGGGAGAGAGAGAGAAGTTCAGATGAACTTTCCAACAGAAAGACAGACGATTCCAACAGAGATCATGACGACACACTGAGCGTAAATATATATATTGATTGCAATTATTCCTGAATGAGTGAGTGTTCATGTGCAAAGGATTAGCATTTAAATTATTATAATTATCAACTGTGTAGTGTCTTTTGTCTTTCGCGCCCTTCTCAGTCCCTTTGTCTACCAAGCGTCATATCGGTTTAGCCCACTAGGGCACATCCCCTATTATTTCCTTGTAACTATATCTACTTTGTTTGTTTGTTTATGCATTTCTGTGATTATTTAGTTAGTAAATAAATGATTAAGACAATTGATGTATGGATGATTCATAGTGAAGGCTGGGTTCATGCAGATAGCCAACCAGACGTTTGGAATGAGACTAACGTGAGGTAAATAAATAATAATTCATTACTTTGAAGACTAATTGATCAGATATGAAAATATCTGAAAAGTTATATTAGGAAAATTATAACTTTGTAATCTGAAGATTTTCCTTGGTGCCCTGACTTCCTAGTTAATTACATTTACATGATTAGTTTAATCACTTAATAATAATTACAGAGAATTGATTTGATAAAATAACAGTCTTCACTTTAATGATGCCAAATACACGACAGTTATTATAAATAAATATCACCTTGGAGCTTGAGCAGCAGTGTGCAGAATTTCCTTTCTTTCTGTTTTCCTAACTAGACAATCTCTCATAGTAGACCTTTACTCTCTTACATCTACCTCCATCTGTGCCGCAAAGGACTGTAGTAGGGGTTAATGACATTAAGACAACATTGAGCTCTCAAGATCCCTACAGAATAATGGTGTAAGCCCATGTTAAAGCTTTGACATGGTGGAGGATGTAGAGATTTGCCACTCAAGTCCAACTGCAATGTGACGATCTCTTGTCGGTCGTTGACTCACATTGTGCTCTACCTCTGTAGTGCGCACTTCGTAGCAGTATGCTAGGATGATGTCCAACAGGCTGAGCCACACCTGGACACAGGCCTTCTTGTCCAGGAAGTAGGAATAGTTGGTGAACTTCCTCAGTTGCTCTTTCTCATCATCAGTGGAGGACACTGCTGCAAAACAGCAGTCCACACGTACACTTGCTGGGTTTTACACAGGCCTAATCATCATGACCTGTTTTACAAATGCATTCATTTGGAAGCTCATGTCCTGTAGTGTGGGAGGAGAACACTACTATGTTGTCAATTCATTTGGAAAGAATCAAGTCCCTAATGAGTTTCTTCCTCAGTAACTGATCAAGATACCCTTCGACCCAAATTATATTGGTAAAGTTTTATCTGCAACTTTCAGTGCTGAAAACCAAGCTGAAAATCTGCAAGAACAGATTCAAGTCAGCACTTTCTCTGCAGCTTATGGAACAGCTGAAAGCAATCCTTCCATTTGCCTGTTGAGTAGGGTGCATGTGGGGAGGGGGGACAGCCCCTATGCTGAGCCCCTGATGTGAGAGGGGCGCTGGGTGTGTGGGCTAGCGCACAGGCATGCAGAGACCCACACACCGCAGCAGCAGTTTCAAATTATACTCTTGGCTGCACTGGGCTCTTGGCTCCGCTGGGAACTGGATTCCTGCTGCATTACGTCAGGGCTTAGATCCCTGCAGACGGTACCGGAGTCCCTCGCCAGTGCAGCTGCAGCATCCCAGCCTGGCCAAGCAGAGCACACACGCCTCCCCCCACCACACCTCCCCTACCTCCCGGGAGATCAGCCAGGACCCTGGGGAGAAACTCAGTGCCCCACTGGCCCACATCCAGCTGTCTGCCTCAGTGTAGAAAACAAACACTGACCTGGTCCATTTAAATGATCAGGGAAAAGGATAGGGCTGCTGGCAAACAGGTTCCTTTGTCTATTTATTAGAACAGCATTAATACAGTCCAGCATTTATCAAGATGCAATAAAATGTGTATACATGCACATCGTCATTCAGTGATATCTAGCCTAAGACTTAAGAGGGCATCAGCGGCTATAACTCCTGTTTTTCCCCACATGTAACTGAACTAAAGAGTTACGTATTTAAAACAGGATTAATGTGGGATTACTGCTGACCATTAAAATGTCAAATCACAAGCTAACTAGGCCTACATAATGCAGCCGCAGCGCTCCATCCATCCAAGAGACATCATATGTCCCATTAGATCTTCCATCCAATTGTATCCAATCTCCACGGCACTCACTAATCTCAACTTTGATCCTAGCCAATCAAGTGTGAGGGGGGAGGGAGGGTGGGGTAAGATGAATGGAGATGAATTTGTGACATAGTTCCTCCAGTCTTCTGAGCAGTTTGCCCCATAGCATGGTCCTAGCCCAAAGTCCTGATGGTGTCAGCGACATGGAGTAAATATGCCTCTGCTAATTTTGCAGGAGGCTGGAAATGACCTCATATACAAATCTACTAGAGGTTGACCGATTATGATTTTTCAACGCCAATACGATTATTGGAGAACCAAAAAAAAAAGCAGATACCGATTTAATCTGACAATTTTTTTAAATGTATTTGTAATAATGACAATTACAACAATACTGAACGAACACTTTTCTTTTACCTTAATATAATACATCAATAAAATCAATTTAGCCTCAAATAAATAATGAAACATGTTCAATTTGGTTTAAATAATGCAAAAACAAAGTGTTGGAGAAATAAGTAAAAGTGCAATATATGCCATGTAAAAAAGCTAACGTTTAAGTTCCTTACTCAGAACATGAGAACATTTGAAAGTTGGTGGTTCCTTTTAACATGAGTCTTCAATATTCCCACGTAAGAAGTTTTAGGTTGTAGTTACTATAGGACTATTTCTCTCTATACCATTTGTATTTCATATACCTTTGACTATTGGATGTTCTTATAGGCACTTTAGTATTGCCAGTGTAACAGTATAGCTTCCGTCCCTCTCCTCGCCCCTACCTGGGCTCGAACCAGGAACACATCGACAACAGCCACCCTCGAAGCATCGTTACCCATCGCTCCACAAAAGCAGCGGCCCTTGCAGAGCAAGGGGAACAACTACTCCAAGTCTCACAACGAGTGACGTCACCGATTGAAACACTATTAGCGCGCACCCCGCTAACTAGCTAGCCATTTCACATCGGTTACACCAGCCTCATCTCGGGAGTTGATAGGCTTGAAGTCATAAACAGCTCAATGCTTGAAGCATTGCGAAGAGCTGCTGGCCAATGCACAAAAGTGCTGTTTGAATAAATGCTTACGAGCCTGCTGCCTACCATCGCTCAGTCAGACTGCTCTATCAAATATCAAATCATAGACTTAATTATAACATAATAACACACAGAAATACGAGCCTTTGGTAGTTAACTAGTGATTATGTTAAGATTGATTGTTTTTTATAAGACAAGTTTAATGCTACCTAGCAACTTAACTTGGCTTCTTGCTGCCCTCGCATAACAGGTAGTCAGCCTGCCATGCAGGCTCCTCGTGAAGTGCAATGTAAGGTGGTTAGAGCGTTGGACTAGTAATCGGAAGGTTGCAAAAACAAATCCCCAAGCTGACAAGGTAAAAATCTGTTGTTCTGCCCCTGAACAAGGCAGTTAACCCACTGTTCCTAGGCCTTCATTGAAAATAAGAAGGTGTTCTTAACTGACTTGCCTAGTTAAATAAAGGTGTAAAAAATGAAAGCTTGATATCGGCCCTAATTAATCGGCCATTCCGATTAATCGGTCGACCTCTAAACTCTACATCATTGAGGAGCTTCTGACGTATGACTTTGGTAGTTCAGAATAATGTGGAGCACACAGGGTCCTCAGAAACTTTAATAAAGCTTCTGTCGATTGCCTTATATTCAAACATTATGCCTTGAAATGTAACTGAAAACGCAATTGTTTGAGATTTTCATTTTCTGAAGTGAACCTGCGAGTCAATGCAATGAATATAGTGATGAATCATTAAACCAGCCATAAGAAGTGCTGCAGGTCGAGACAGGGCTGTCATGTCCGATCAGCCCTGGCCACTCAGGTCATTTGGACACAGTGGACAGCTGTGGCCTGTCAGTGCTCTGGCCTCGACACAGGGGAGAGAGAGGGGGCACACAGGCCCAGGGTGGGGGTTTCAACTTCATTAGCACTAGTGTCTACACCCATCTGTCAGCTGACATATACAGGTAACAGTCTCATTACTCAAATGAGGCCTTCAAAGTATAATGAAAACAGGTGCTTCCACACAGGTGTGGTTCCTGAGTTAATTAAGCAATTAACATCCCATCATGCTTAGTGTCATGTGCAAAAAAATATTTTGGTGTCACATTCCAATAGAGTTCCAGACTTGTAGAATCTATGCCAAGGTGCATCGAAGCTGTTCTGGCTCGTTGTGGCCCAACGCCCTATTAAGATACTATGTTGGTGCTTCCTGTATTTTGGCAGTTACCTGTATATCTTTGTCTTAGGGGAGGTGAGGGAGGGAGAAAAAGCTGAAGAAGGTCAACATGTGAAAGCATAAGAATATAGCCTTCCCACATGACATGTAAACAAACATTTAAAATCATAAGCATGCTATCAAGATTTTACTGCAAACAGCAACATTTGCTGTGACCAACACTCTACTCGACAGGCAGGGGAAGGCTGAGTGCTCTATCTCAGAATGCAGAATGAGAAGAGGGAGTCCACAGAGCTGCAGGGAAATGTAATGTTCTTTAGAGGGCTGGATTCCTCCTGCTTGCCTGCCGCTAATGGGCTGTGTATCAGTGCTGCGTAGCATTGACTGATGGCTGTTGGTCATTATGTGATCTCTCCAGAGCTAGGCAGACACGGATCCTGGCATTCTCAACCCAACGCACCCTACTGTCATAATGATATCTGTTTTTATCTAAATTCTTTCCCGAGTGTACCGTACGACATCCTGCACTAACATAAGCTGTGGCTACTGGCCATGTGTTTGTTGAGGCGGTGGGAGCAGAGGAATTAGTAGGCTGTTAGTAGAGCTAGATGGCACAACTGAATTGTCTCACAGTGGAGCAGTGAGGCTCCACACACCCTTATCGCTCTCATCTGAGAAATAAGAGAAAACAAACAAACCTGGGGGCCTAGCCAGCCAGCCAGCCCTGGATCACACCTTTTAAATGACTCATCAATTTCATATGTCATGGACTGACAGAGAAAGAATAAAGAGAAAGAGGATTTGTGGGGGAGTGAGGCAATGGCGATATATACTATTTGCCAGATTCCCACTCGACCTATGTCACAACTCTCCTTCCCTGGCAATAGATACGAGTCTGGATAGGGGGGTGGCTGGGAAGAAAAGGGCAATTGTGTTGAAATATACATTTTAAGGAAAGGTCTAACAGTTGAGTACTGAAACGAGGATCTATTCTAGACATAATACATTCTATAAACAAAGGCAACCAAATGAACCAATACAACAGGGAAACATCTCCAAATTACATTTAAAGAACCAACTCTGTAGTCTTAATGTCAACCTCATCATCAATCCAGTGAAATGTTATCACCTACTGCGAAACCACAACCTCACAACTGACAGTACCCAGAAAAACAATTAGGAATACTGAATATACAATGTTTAGTACTAATTACGTATACATTAACATACTTTATCAAGTCAAGTTCCTTCTTTGTTGTCTGTATTTTTACACCACCTGCTGGTGGGAATCTTACTTTGTCTGAGCTGAGCTACAACTATAGGGTACTACATTAATTACAGCATACCACAGATATAAGATCAAATTCATGTAAAGTGTTAGCATCTGATTTGGGGATAGACTATCCCTTTACATGTAGTGCTTTTTGAGGAGAGAGAAAGGATGAGCTCACCTGCCTTTCTCTGCAGGATGGAGTCTGGGCTCAGACCACATTTCGTCTTCAAACAGGTCAGCACTACAGAGACAAACAGGTTATAATGACAGATTATAATGTAATAAAACGTATATAATCTGTGCAGTAGTTAAATGTCATTGAATTACTAAATTATGGGGTACTATTCTTTGGATAACTTACAGGTAGGTAATGGTCATGGCAGAATATGGACGTCTCGGCGTCTAGCCTTTCCCATCTCCTCTCTGATGCTATTGCCCTATCTGGGTTTCGGACATCACTCAACTCCTCCTGATTGGACAATCCTACATCAGATTTTCACATGCTGTACTTGATGTAATGTTTTCCTGCTTATATGATCAGGAAGAACTCCTGGCCTTTCTTATGTGAACTATAACAATCACATTCTAAACCTGCTAGCAGTGATTCCAAAAGAAACCATTCCACTACTCATTTCTAGTCATTGTCTTCAATAATTAAAAAAAGTATTATTTAAAAAAATATATAATAGTTATTGGCCCATCCACCTCTTCAGATGACAAAAGTAACTTTGTTTTACATTTTTGTTTTTTTACAGCTATTTTTACAGCTATTTTGTTACATATACATTATTCATACAAGCCAATGACCTTACCTGCAGTCCAGTGAACACTCCGGACCTCTGATTCCCAAAGCCATATTTCTGCAGTTTATTCAGTTGCTCCTTCAAGGTCTCCATGTCCACCTGCTGCTCAACCTGCCAGTCAAACCCATCTTCATCATCCTCTTCCTCACCTTTCAGACTCCCACTGCACACCTCTGTAATGTAAAGCATCAATGTCTTCGGGAGAAACCAAACCATTCAGCAAAATGGTATTACTAAAATCACTAATGACTAAATCCAGTGGGGGTTTCTGTTCTCAGTCCTTACTCAAGCAGTTTCATTGGGCTTCATTCAAATAACAATAAGGCTTCCAACCACATACTGCTAAATTAATCTAATCTAACAGTATCATCAACCAGGGCACAGTTTTTAGAAAGTTATCTATCTGGATTTTGCCTATTGCATAAGATTAAAATGCATAGAATTAGAATGAATAAAACAGGGGTCCCCATTCAAGTCAATGATTAGTCCATTCTATTCAATCTATTTCTATGCATTTAATCCTATCCGATAGAAGAAATTCAGATAGATACCTTATGAAAAACTGGAGGCAGGATACTCTTCAAGATACCCAGGTCTTCCAACAGAAGCTTGAGTGAGCGGGAGCCGTTGGGACCCAGGAGACTGGTCAGCATCTGGAGCCCTTCAAAGTGCTCCCCTGCAGTTTCCTTGAGGACGCACAGGGTAAGAAGACCTGAGACATATCACAGAGAGAACATCAGGGAGCAGTTGAAACAAGTGGCACCAATAGATTGTTTAGCTGTTCAAGGTGTATAGATGCAGACAATGTGGAAGCAAATGGGATAGAATTGTCTTCCTCTAAACTGTCCTGAAGCGTCAGATAATTTTTGTTAATCAATTAGATATGGCTCCTTACATGTACAATAAATGTTAATGATAAATGCATGATTGAATCTCTGCAGAACAGACACCTATTCAGTCTAAAGTAGGGGGTTAGTTCTCTAAAAAGAGCAATTAAAAAAAGAGAGACTACACAATCTATAAAATATGTGACCATTCCTTCACGTCTAGCCAAGAAGATCAGTTTTAACATTTTAAAGAACTCATAAAACTTTCAACACAGAGTATTTATCTTAAAAATGCTTTATGCTAGTTGGCTAATTGCCATGGCTGTGTGCCCCTAAAGAAGCATCTTAATGATTTCTAATTGCGAGTGCAAACGGGGATACCCATTAGAGAAGGTTTATTAGCAGCAGTTAGTGGCTTATTTAGACAGTTTGTCAAACAGCGCATCGCTGATCGAGGGCCAATGAGGTGTAAGTGTACAAAAGGCTAACGCTCCACCAACCCAACATAATTAAAGAGATCATTGGAAATGAAACTAATTAAAGAGAGACAGAAGTGTTCCATTCCTAACTGATAAAATTGCTTTGCCACTTACACTAGTAACAAATACTTTGAATCAAAGTAGCCTCACGAGTTGGTAAATAAAATAAATACATTTTTTTTTTATTAAAAAGGCCAAGTCTCACTAAGTAGGCATTCATTATTATATCACCGACAGCTCAAATTGCCCTTCACATCTGATAGTACAGCCAGTGATTAAGCCTGGGTGACTGACTGACTTTAGTAATACTTAAAGAGCACCAGAGATCAATCCCACTGACTGCTATCAGCCCCATGACTCCGGGTCCTGCTAGAGTATCTCTGACTAGCTGTAGTACTAACCGCACACTGTGGAGTCTAGTGAGAAAAGAGAACATCCTCCTAATCACCAGTAAAGCAGATCTGATTACTAGGAGGTCAAATGCACTGACTGAGATAGGGTCCCATTGCTTTTGAATGATTGTTAGTTTTTCCCCTATATTCAATTAGCAGCTAAATTGTTTCCGATACTCCCAAAAATATAATCATATATATATATATATATATATATATATATATATATATATATACACACACACACACACACACACACACACACACACACACACACACACACACACACACACACACACACAGTGCATTCGGAAATTATTCAGACTCCTTGATATTTTCCGCATTTTGTTAGGTTACAGCCTTATTCTAAAAAGAAAATCAATTTAATCCTCTTCTATACACAATACCCCAAAATAAAAACAGATATACCTTATATACATAAGTATTCAGACCCTTTGCTATGAGACTTGAGCTCAGGTGCATCCTGTTTCCATTGATTATCCTTGACATGTTTCTACAACCTGATTGGAGTCCACCTTGTGGTAAATTAAATTGATTGGACATTATTTGGAAAAGCACACACCTGTCTATATAAGGTCCCACAGTTGACAGTGCATGTCAGAGCAAAAACCAAGCAAAGAAGTTTGATGGAATTGTCTGTAGAGCTCTGACACAGGATTGTGTCATGGCACAGATCTGGGGAAGGGTACCAAAACATTTCTGCAGCATTGAAGATCCCCAAGAACACAGTGGCCTCCATCATTCTTAAATGGAAGACACTTGGAACCACCAAAACTCTTCCTTGAGCTGGCAGCCCGGCCAAACTGAGCAATCGGAGGAGAAGGGCCTTGGTCAGGGAGGTGACCAAGAACCCAATGGTCACTCTGACAGAGCTCCAGAGTTCCTCTTTGGTGATAGGAGAAAATTCCAGAGGGACAACCATCTCTGCAGCACTCCACAAATCAAGCCTTTATGGTAGAATGGCCAGACAGTAGCCACTCCTCAGTAAAAGGCACATGACAGCCCACTTGGAGTTTGCCAAAAGGCACCTAAAAGACTCTCAGAAACCAATATTGAACTCTTTGAACTGAATGCCAAGCATCACATCTGGAGGAAACCGGGCACCATCCCTACGGTGAAGCATGGTGGTGGCAGCATCATGCTGTGGGGATGTTTTTCATTGGCAGGGACTAGGAGACTAGTCAGGATCGAGGCAAAGATGAATGGCACAAAGTACAGAGAGATCCTTGATGAAAACCTGCTCCAGGGCACTCAGGACCTCAGACTGGGGCGAAGGTTCACCTTCCAACAGGACAACGAGCCTAAGCACACAGCCAAGACAGCGCAGGAGTGTCTACGGAACAAGTCTCTGAATGTCCTTGAATGGTCCAGCCAGAGCCCGGACTTGAACCCAATCGAAGTCTCTGGAGAGACCTGAAAATAGCTGTGCAGCGGCGCCAAGCTTGTAGCGTCATACCCAAGAAGATTTGAGGCAGTAATCGCTGCCAAAGGTGCTTCAACAAAGTACTGAGTAAAGGGTCTACGTAAATGTGTTATGTCCGTTTTTTTTATTTTGTACATTTGCACCAAAACATTTTTTTGCTTTGATATTAAAGGGTATGTAGATTGAGGGGGAAAAAACAGTTTATTCATTTTAGAAAAAGTCAAGGGCTCTGAATAGTTTCTGAAGGCACTGTGTATGTACATAAAGTGCCAGTCAAGTTTGGACACACCTACTCATTCAAATCAAATCAAAATCAAATCAAATGTATTTATATAGCCCTTCGTACATCAGCTGATATTTCAAAGTGCTGTACAGAAACTCAGCCATTCAAGTTTGATTTTTTATTTGAACTATTTTCTACATTGTAGAATAATACTGAAGACATCAAAACTATGTAATAACACATGTGAAATCATGTAGTAACCAAAAGTGTTAATCAAATCAAAATATATTCTATATTCTTCAAAATAGCCACCCTTTGCCTTGGTGACAGCTTTGCGCAATTCGCATTCTCTCAACCAGCTTCATGAGGTAGTCACCTGGAATGCTTTTCCAACAGTCTGGAAGGAGTTCCCACATATGCTGAGCACTTGTTGGCTGCTTTTCCTTCACTCAACTTCACTCACAACCATCTCAATTGGTTGGGGGATTGTGGAGGCTAAGTCATCTGATGCAGCACTCCATCACTCTCCTTCTTTGTAATAGCCCTTACATAGCCTGGAGATGTGTTGGATCATTGTCCTGTTGAAAAACAAATGACAGTCCCACTAAGCGCAAAACAGATGGGATATCACTGCAGAATGCTGTTTATTTAGAATTCAAGTGTGCCTTGAAATCTAAATAAATCAAAGGCATTGTCTCCAGCAAAGCATCCCCACACCATCACATCTCCTTCTTCATGCTTCACAGTGGGAACCACACATGCAGAGATCATCCGTTCACCTACTCTGCGTCTCACAAAGACAATGGCGGTTGGAACCAAAAATCTCAAATTTGGACTCATCCGACCAAAGGACAGATTTCCACAGGTCTAATGTCCATTGCTCATGTTTCTTTGCCCAAGCAAGTCTCTTCTTCTTATTGGTGTCCTTTAGTAGTTGTTTCTTTACAGCAATTCAACCATGAAGGCCTGATTTACGTAGTCTGCTCTGAACAGTTGATGTTGAGATGTGTCTGTTACTTGGGGCGGCAGGTAGCCTAGTTAGAGCGTTGGACTTGTAACCGAAAGGTTGCAAGATCAAATCCCCGAGTTGACAAGGTAAAAATATGTCATTCCGCCCCTGAACAAGGCAGTTAACCCACTGTTCCTAGGTTGTCATTGAAAATAAGAATCTGCTCTTAACTGACTTGCCTAGTTAAATAAAGGTATTAAATTTGATAAATGTGAAGCATTTATTTGGGCACACTGGTAACTCTAATGAACTTATCCTATGCAGCAGAGGTAACTCAGGATTTTCCTTCCCTTTCCTGTGGGGGTTCTCATGAGAGCCAGTTTCATCATAGCGCTCAATGGTTTTTGCGACTGCACTTGAAGAAACTTTCAAAGTTCTTTAAATTTTCCGGATTCACTGACTTTCGTGTCTTAAAGTAATGATGGACTGTCGTTTGTCTTTGCTTATTTGAGCTGTTCTTGCCATATTATGGACTTGGTCTTTTACCAAATAGTCTTTAACCAAATAGGGCTATCTTCTGTGTACCAACCCCACCTTGTCACAACACAACTAATTGGCTCAAACTATGCCACAAATTAACAAGGCACACCTATTAATTGAAATGCAGTCCATGAAGCTGGTTGAGAGAATGCCAAGAGTGTGCAAAGCTGTCATCAAGGCAAATGTTGGCTACTTTGAAGAATCTCAAATGTAAAATATATTTGGATTTGTTTAACACTTTTTTGGTTACTTCAAGATTCCATAAGTGCTATTTCATAGTTTTGATGTCTTCACTATTATTCTACAATGTATTAAATAGTAAAAAAGTAAGAATTGTTCCATCTTTCAAGAATCCCTGAGCTCTAAAACAGCAACATTTTGTCTCAGCCGCATGGTAAAATTTGTAGAAATGCATGAGATTAGCTATTAAACTGCTAATCTGACGGATTAAACCAAAACTCCGGACACATCTTTTAGGAATCAAAGTTGAGAGAAATATTACTTAAATTCACAGAGGGCTATTGCAAGAAACTACAATGTACTTTTTCAGGTAATATGATTTTTTTTGGCGAGTTATTAAATAATAAATACTACTTTAAAAATCAAGTTTCACTAGCGGACAAGGACTGTCCCGACTTTCAAGAATCCCTGAGATAACGTTTAGCAGTTTTAAAGCTAAGTTCCTGTAATTCAAAAAACATTTTTTCATGGCTTGTGATTTTTATTTTATGGCTTTTGCGAAAATTTCCAGAATTCCATGAACAAAAACAAATATATTTTAGAAACATTACCTTTATCAATGTCAAAGGAGCCCCCCATCCTCCACTATTGTTTCCAGGTAAGGTCAGTCTTGATAAGAGATTAAAATGTTAGAAATCTGATATTAGAACTAAACATGAACGTAGCCTATCAGCATTTTGACACACTTACAGCATATCATGGTGCATTTACTTACTATATACAGTGGACCTAATACTTTTTAAAAAATCCTTGAAGTAAGTGACTTCAATACTGGCAGCACATAACTTTAACTGATGGTCAGTCACTCACCTGAGAAAGTAAGGCTCGGCGAACTCTGAGATCGAACTCTGATGTTCTACTGTAGGGCACATGGAGGTTTAGGATAAGGAAAGCTGGGTCCTGGCTTAACTCAAACGCTGGAGTCATCATAATGAGCAGAACACCCGCAGGTATATGGATCTACAGAAGTCTGAGAGAGCTGTAGAAACAGTAGGGGAATTAAATTAGCACACAAGATATTATACACATTTCATAATGTTTAGCACTGCTTGACATCATACTACTCTTGTCCTGTGGCCACTTATTTCTTATTATATCCTGGAATTTGGGACTCACAGAGCTTCAATACTTTTGTACCAGCAACACACGCCAGGGTCTGGTTATCCTTATCATTTATTTTAAAATGTTCACAGCTTTAGCCACAGGTTGCACACCTCTCTGTATCTGGTTCTCCCTCTTAGTGGGTGTTGTCATTGTTTATTGGAAATGTTCATGTTTGTGTTATAGCCTATTGTGTAGTGTGTTAAGTATGAATTATTATGTGAAATGTGAATTTGTGCTATTGCTAATGAATAATTGACCTGTTTAAAAGGTGTGAATAGTTTATGCCAGGTTAGGGCAGGTCTATTTGGATGCCGGTGCTACTCAGTCTAGGTCTTGGAATCTGACAGCTGCTTGTCAAAGTAACATACAAGTTACTAGCTCTTTTTTATTCTATTGACACTGGCTGTTTTTTACACAGGCAGCCCAATTCACCTTTTTACTCTAGTTATTTTGGCTAAGTAGCTAAGTTTTTTATTTTATAATCAACTTTGTCAAGTATCACCATCTGTATATTTTGTAAATAATCTTTGGCACTATCATACCTATTTTTGCACCTGACATATTGATTCACCTGAGCCTCCTAAATAGGCTGCCGGGTCCTCTTTTAACAGTCACTACTGGGCTGGAACAAAACCTGTGCTCCAGGCCTATGAATCCACAAGACCACGTTTGAAAAATGCCAAACAACTCCACCGTGTGGTCGGTTTTGTAGCAGAGTGTGATGTGATGTTTACGTTCCACGTGCCAATGAGCCCCTCAGTTGCCTACAATTACCGTAGGTTAAATTACCTAACGTTACAAAGAACTGTTACAGTAGCACCCTGCTAAATATTTCAAATACATTTCAAATGAATGGCCAAAGACTGATTTAAATTGTGTAGAGGTAAGATTACAAGTATATTTACGACTGAGTACGCTAGCTGCCTAGCCTAACGTTATGTTTATTAAAACTGATGCTAGCTAGATTAGCCAATTTAATTTCTGTCCAGATAAAATAAAAACCTGTTAACGTTACTCAAACAATATCTATGTAGGCGGTTTACATGTATTAACAATTCAGTCACTTGAGGTAATTTCGTGTTATTTTTTTAATGAGCCTCATAAGAAATTAAGCCTATGTCAGAATCCGAGAGTGAAATACTACACTCGGCTCAGCATTCCGGTGTTGTGCCGAAAAGCTCAGCCCTGCCAGAATCCGCCCGCCCTTATTATGAACGCGCACGCACTCAAATCTTCGTTGATGCCACTTGCTTGAACGCGCACGCACTCAATTCTTCATTGCTGCGACTTGCTTGCTTGTTGAGATTTCTGATCATTTTCGACTACGTTCCATTTTATTTTTATGTCGGTTTGATAGCGGGGGAGGCACTAGCAATGTCTGAAGTTTTCGGTTTGGCTATGTGTTTCAAGTCTATAAATAAATATCTGCCAAAATCCGTAATCTCTCTCATGTCTTATTCGACTAGTAGTTGTTCTGAAATGTGTATTGCTTGCCTACATTTTACTCCCTCTATGTTTATTATAACACGCATACATTCATTATTAATTTCGGTTGCCTACGTGAAGTTTGTTCTATAGAAAGTATTTGACTCTAGCCTCAAAATTAAGGAAATTAGAAGGGGGGATTTTCTGGCCTGCCAAAATTATCCCCCCCCCTATCTTGGGACTGCAAGGCCTGGCACACTTCTGAATAATTTTGGTAGCTCATGTTGGTCAGTAGTGTGTGACACAGAAAGTATTTGACAAGCCACAAAATTAAGAAAATTAGAGGGGGGTTGGAAGATTTCAGCAAGGCCATTTTCTTCCATGCCAACCCCCCCCCCCCTATTAGTCTACATGTGTGTATATCCATAATCATAGTAAAGTTATAATAGAAGAAAAATAGAATGTATAATATTATAAACAAAACTATGACTGAATGTGCCTCCATGAAGAATCCTCTCCCCCAAAAGGTCCTGTCGCTCTCAATATGTAATGATAGGGCGGTGAGTCGGAAGCAGGTGAAACATTTTAATAAACCAACAAAACACCACTTACATAAGAAAGTACACCGATACACAAGAACAATACCAACTGGTGAGTGAACATGGGAGAGTGACATATAAAGGGGAGAAAATTATGACGATGATGGAGTGCAGGTGTGAATCATAGTTCACACGTGTGCGTAATGATGAGTGCCAGAACCGGTGGTTAGTACTCTGGCGACGTCGTACATCGGAGGGGAGGAGCAGGAGCAGACTTGACACAATAGGACACCCTCAGCACTTCCACCCTCCCCATCAACCTTAAAAGACAATAATGATAATAATAATAGAAATTAAAAATGATATATATATATATATATACACACATGTATAGTACATATACATAAACATATTCACAGGACATTCAACGTATATCTTTTCCTACATCAGATATGCAGGTGACATTTCCACCTGGATGACAGCACATAATCAGCAAGACGGAGATGCTCTTCATCCGAGGGAATGCCTGCCCATTCTCAGATATTAGATAATCCGAGATGATCACGTCATTTACATTCAAGCCCTTCTCAGCTCCAGATTTGACTACTTCAATTCACACCCTGCTGGAATCCCTGCATTCTCAGATCCCCCTCTGTTATTAATCTCTATATTGTAATCAAAGTGTTTCAAAATGCTGTACTTTTATTAACATATATGTTCAGATCATTCCTGAGAGAGAAGGGGTGTAAATATCTCCAGATGGGTGTGTGGTACCCTTCCTCATCCATGCCAAAAATATGTTATTTCTTGTGGGGTCTTTGCCTTGAAAGTAAGTATGAGTATAAGTAATGTACAATTAAACTACTGAAAGTATACGGACTAAAAGGAAAAACAGAACTGTCAAATTATATTATAGATGTGTCGTTGTATACTTGTGAATTAGAATCTTAAGTAACAATTTTGTTTGGGAAAACTGAAATGCACATAAAAAAAATTTGCCCAGTTTGCTGAATGTGTTCTGAAGGAGGAATCGATTGTCTTTTCAAATACAGACAAAGATGTTAACATCGTGAGAGAGGAAATAGCAGTCACTCTCCTCAAACAGTGGCATGTTCAATTTCTAATTTAATATAATTGTAGATATTAAAAATGGATATGGAAGGTTATTTAATTAAACATTCAAATGTTTCTAAAAATGTTGTTTTATACTCCAATTGTGCTTTCTGTGGCACATTACTGGTTAACATTAGTTGAAAATGATTCTGACGTGTCAGGCCTTGCAGTCCCAAGATACTTTCTGTGGCACACATGAGTCAAATAATATATACTTTCTATAGAATAAATGTCACATCAGGATAGGCCATCAAAATTAATAACTAATGTGTTAAATTAGAGGGAGTAAAATGTAGGCAAGCAATAAACATTTCAGAACAACTACCAGTCGAGTAAGACAATGGAGAGATGACGAATTTCGGCAAATAGACTTATTTAGACAAATAGCCAAACCGAAAACTGCAGACATTACTACTGCCTCCCCCGCGATCAAACCCACATAAAAAAAAATACATTTAGACGCAGCCTATTGTGATCTGAAATCTCATCTAGCAATCAAGTCGCAGCGATGAAGTACTGAGTGCCTGGGCGTTCCCGCGAAGGGTGGGGGGAGAATTCTGTCACAACACCGGAACAGTCCCATTACAAGTCAGAATGTCGAACACACTTCATTTCAAAGTACTTTACCTGTTGATCGACGATTTTGCCCCAATGCAGGAGGTAATCTGATACAACATATTAACAGGAAAGCATTATCAACCTGACATTCGGTTTGTATTTCTGCTAAATTAGAAATAATCATGACAAACTTGTGTACGAACCACTGAGCTGAACAGCTCCACGGGAATGCAGTTTTGATGCTTTTTTTTATTGTTTGAAAAATATGAATATTTGCAGTTTCCTAAATGAAAGGGAACATTTGGAGTTTTAATATATTTTTATGTAGTCATGGAATATATTGTTTGTTAGTGGTTTTAGTGACGCCTGGGAGACTGCAGGGATTATCCAACAGTTGCCACCATTGTAGCAATTGAGAGGGTGCAGCTAAATCTGGGTTTGAACCATATTAATAGTGTGCCATACAGTCCAAACTACTTTGCAAAGGTATATTTAGACCAATCACACCCATGGAGGCTACAGTCACAGTATTCCCCTGGAGTTGCACTGTTCCATGAAACACAGTGACGTGTGAACATTTGAAGTGTTATTCATCCTCAACGACCCAACAAAATTCACATGGACATTTGAGATCGATCTGTCGTTCTCACTGAAAGCAAGTCTAAGAGGTGGTAGATCTGTTAAACCAGGTCGTCACTAGTTACCACAGCAACAAAGTCATAACCCCCGCCTATTTCTTCCATTTCTCTTCTTAAAATGTGATTTTAACGCTAACCCTAACCCCACTGCTAACCTAATATTAAGACCAAAAAGCGAATTTTTGTTTTCATTAATTTTTACGACATAGACATTTTTTTACTTTCCGGCTATAGTTACTAGTTGAAACTGTTCGGGTCGACATGCGTGGATTTTTTTTCGCCTAAATGTCTTTATTGTGACAAATGATGATGGAAACAGTGTTTGACGAATAAATGATGATTGCCGGATAATTTAAGGTATGCGGGTTACTAGTCTCTTTTATAATCCGAGAGTGAAATACTTACTCTCGTCAATAACATTTAGCATTATCAACCCGACCTAAAGTATGCTGTTCTGTATATTGTTTGTATTTCCGGTTTTCTATTTTCAGTCTTGACAATTCCCATTAGACAAACACTTGCACAATATGGCTGAGCCTAACCGAATCACAGACCGAACATTGTCCCACACGGTCAGATGACAAATGTTGAAACAAAATTAAACTGATTGAGAGGAAACGCGCTTTGATCGACTACGTTCGATTACATTTGGCTATTGTTTAAATATTTTGCATCATGTGCAATGTGTACGGAGATAATAGACAGAACCTACCGGTGCGAAAAAAGTTACACTACAAAAAAATGGAAAAACACTTTCCTGTGGGTACCCTATCTCCACCTCCTATCGCCAAAAGGACCTACAGCACGGACAACCGGTAAAGTAAGTGTAAATATCATGTTATTCAACATTCCGGCTTGTAGAGACTCTTGCGTATTTTGTAGTCAGACTTCTTTCAAAATGAATAGCCAGCCATGTGGTAACCATGGTAACAGCCTGACGTTTAGGTAAGTGGGGCATGTGATGTCAACACTTAACTATGAAGCTCCACTCTACACTTAATGCTTACAGAACCTTTAGAAAGTATTCACACCCCTTGACTTTTTCCACATTTTGTGTTAGTCTGAATTCAAAATAGATTAAATTGAGATTTTGTGTCACTGGTCTGTGTCATGTAAAACATCTTCCCAGCGTGAAATAGTTCCCAATCGTTCTGATTGTGTTCTGATTGTGACGTCATGTATATTTTCTCCGAGCTTGAAAACGTTCCAGTTTCAATAATTGACGCGCATTTCTTTATGTGGATGGCTGAGATTGTGTGGCTGTTTCAGCATATAAACACCCGACTCGCGCGTCAAAATGCGGAGGGTTGATGTGAGGAGAGATTTTTGCGATTGCAAAAACATTGGCGCTACGAGAGGGTGTGAGAGAAACATCAGCTCGAGCCGACTCGCACGTCAAAATGCTGAGGGTTGATGTGAGGAGATTTTTGCGATCGCAAAAACATTGGCGCTACGAGAGGGTGTGAGAGAAACATCAATCTCTCCCTCTACATATAGAGACGCACGTGCATTTATTAAAATGTGAACATTTTCACGCTGTGAGAAATTTTAAAACACACGTCATAATCAGAACACAATCAGAACGATTGGGAACTACTCAACGCTGGGAATATTTTTTACATGAGAGCCTTCACACAATTCCAGTGGAATTATGTTTAGAGAAATGTTTACAAATTAATCAAATCAAATTATTTATCTTGAGCCAATAAGTATTCAACCCCATTGTTATGGCAAGCCTAAATAAGTTCAGCAGTAAATATTTGCTTATCAGTCACAAATTGAATGGACTCACTCTGTGTGCTATAATAGTGTTTAACAGTGTTTTTTTTATGGCTATGTCATC
Organism: Oncorhynchus keta; assembly: GCF_023373465.1. Lineage (NCBI taxonomy): Eukaryota > Metazoa > Chordata > Actinopteri > Salmoniformes > Salmonidae > Oncorhynchus > Oncorhynchus keta. The sequence continues at coordinate 19,645,839 of NC_068430.1, read as the reverse complement.
TCTGTACCTCACACATATAATTATCTGGAAGGTCCTTCAGTCCAGCAGTGAATTTAAAACAGAAACTTAACCACAAAGACCAGGGATGTTTTCCAATGCCTTGCAAAAATGGCACCTATTGGTAGATGGGTTTATAAAAAAGCAGACATTGAATAGCTCTGAGCATGGTGACGTTATTAATTACACTTTGGATGGTGTATCAATACACCCAGTCATTACAAAGATAGGCATCCTTCCTAACTCAAATGCCAGAGAGGAAGGAAACGACTCAGGGATTTCACCATGAGGCCAATGGTGACTTTAAAACAAGTAGAGTTTACAGCAGTCATGTGTAACGGGTGTGAAACGGCTAGCTTAGTTAGCGGTGTGCGCTAAATAGCGTTTCAATCGGTTACGTCACTTGCTCTGAGACCTTGAAGTAGTAGTTCCCCTTGCTCTGCAAGGGCTGCGGCTTTTGGGGAGCGATGGGTAACGATGCTTCGAGGGTGACTGTTGTCGTTGTGTGCAGAAAGAAGGTCCCTGGTTCGCGCCCGGGTATGGGCGAGGGGACGGTTTAAAATTATACTGTTACACACATGCATTAGGTGTAAAACTTATGACTCAATAATCTATGCTTTCTGGGAATGCTATGAAGTCCAAATATTTTGGGCGGAGCTAGAAAGTTGTCTGTCAGAAGTACAATGATATAAACGTACATTTAATCTGTCTGTTTGTATATTTCAAGACATGGCATGTTGGGGTGTAGTGGGCTGGACGATTCACTCATCACTCATCTTGAAAAAACAAATAGTAAAAACTTGGAAATCAATCCACCATCATGAACGCAATGGAAAAATCTAATAATTTATTATTTAAATATTGAAAGAGCATGGGCGACCAAATTAAAATAAATTGGTACAATTTATGGCCAAGTGGCAAACAATAATAAAGGCAATAGGGATGGAGGTGTGAGCTTGCGGGTCTGGGCAGATGAGATGTAGTCATTGTTTGTGTGAATCTGTAAGATGTTGTTTGTATGTATACATTTGTGTTTGTAGTAAAACATATATATTTTTTACAAACAGTTACAGAGTTTAATGCCTGTGATAGGAGAAAACTGAGGATGGATCAACAATATTGTAGTTATTCCACAATTACTAACCTAAATGACAGCGAAAAGAAGGAAGCCTGCACAGAATACAAATATTCCAAAACATGTATTCTGTTTGCAATAAGGCACAAAAGTAAAACTGCAAAAAATGTGGCAAGGAAATTAACTTAACGTCCTGAATACAAAGCATTGTGTTTAGGGAAAATACAACACATCACAGAGTACCACTCTTCATATTTTCAAGCATGGTGGTGGCTGCATCATGTTATGGGTATGCTTGTCATCGGCAAGGACTAGGGAGTTTTTTAGGATAGAAATAAATGGAATAGTGCTAAGCATAGGCCAAAGCCTAGAGGAAAACCTGTTTTAGTCTGCTTTCCACCAGACACTGGGAGACAAATTCACCTTTCAGCCGGACAATTACCTTAAACACAAGGCCAAATATACACTGGAGTACCAAGTACCATATTTACTGCCAACATCAAGTGGTAAAAATCTCTACCTGATTACAACTGGAAACACTACTGTTTTCCTACTGAACACTACAAAACTTGTGTATATTGAGTAACACTTCAACCACTACATTTTTATTCTACACTAGGTTTTTTAGATTTAAAATGTTTCTTTAGGTGTGACATGATTACGTCCAGCACCCTAGCAGGCAATCTATTTTCTATGCAAACTTTTTTTTAAATGTTGACAAAAAAATCACTGGACAAGTAAAAGCTGCAATATGTCACTTTTTGGGCAACCTGACCAAATTCACATAGATCTGTCATTCTCATTGACAGCAAGTCTAAGAAGTTGTAGATCTGTTTTATGTGCTCTATTTCTCTGCTTCCCGTTCTTAAGTTTCGTTTGTGTATCTTTTACTTTCGGTTTTGTACACCAGCTTCAAACAGCTGAAAATACAATATGTTTGGTATTTCAAACATACTTCACGGTTTAGATGGTACAATGATTCTCTACACTAAACATTGCTTGTTTTGTCAAATAAACTTAGATTAGACAAACTATTACACTTTTAGCAACCAGGAAATGGCGGAGCGATTTCTGCATTTTACAGCTTTAATGTAAACATAGCTACTGATGCATTGTGATGGATGAGTTCACGTTGTGATGTCAAACAAAACACTCGCACTTCTCTTCTAAAGATTGCGGTAAGAGAATATAGACACTCCCACTGAGTGATGGTCATGGACGTGGAAAGCTCCTCCTCTTTGCTCTGGGTCATCTCCGGCGCAATGCAACGGAGTAGTAACAGAATGTCAACTCTAGCTGTTAATGCGTATTCACAGACATGAAAGAGGAATATTGTGCTCCTCCAAATCATCAGAACAGTTTTCCACGATGAGAATTCATTGTAAAATTGTTGTGATCGTTGTCTGTTTAGGAGTTTTTTTACTTTTGTACTTTTTTGGGGGAAATGCTGCAGACGATCCGCCTTTGAAAGAAGTTGAGGATAACTATTTTCCGAAGTTCTCGGGGCTTCGAAACAATATTGCATCAAAGTTAACAAAAAAAACTCTCGATGAACTTCACATTCCACACAAACAACCACTCACGTACCGAAAAGTATCGAAAGTATCCAGTAGAGGAGGCAATGCGATCGCAAAGAGGTAAGGAATTATCGCACCATTACTCGCCTGCTAATGTTGATGTGATTCATGTTTTTTTTCTTCTCCACGCCTATTTTTTTCATCAACGTTTTGGAACACATTTAAAGACGCAAGATGTCTCAGGTTAGATGGGGATTTTTTTCACCTTTTAACGGATTGCATGACTATCTGCTTACAGAGATAGATGGGTTTTATTCCCTGTGGAAGTAATGGAATGTGTCCACACGTATCCCGTCTTTCTCTCTATTCATTCAGGAAGACGTGCCCCCCACCCCATCAAAAATATACATAGGCTCAATTATGTTCAAGGACGTTGGCACCAAACAATGGCTTGGTCAGTCATGAGAAGACCAAACTTGCTTTTGTCATTCAAATCCTATTTTTATTATCATATGTATTGTTCTAAATGACCGATGGATGTATGACATTTATTGTAAAGGTATCACCTATTCAGTAAGTTGTGTGCATATTTAATTCCAACATCGGCTCAAAGAAGTGTCTAGGGGTTGTAAACATATTCTAATTGTGTAGCTTTGTAAACAACGAGTTTGACCTCGAATCTGACTTTTCTACCCCATGGTTTCTGGGGCTTATCCATTTTTTTAAAAGTCCTGTGGTTAACAGGTTTAAAGGTCACCTTGAGAGAGTTTAAGATGATGGAATATACATTAGTCCAAGGAGACTCAGTCATTACACTATTGGGGATTGAGGAGCATACATTTTACATATCATTTAGAACTCTCCACCTTCAAGTCAAGAGGCTGAACTTGTCAATGTGTATAATATGATGTGTGATGCCATGTCCCTTCAAAGTAGACAAGCCCAAGTAGACCAATATAGATGACCTCAACTGATGGCCATCATCCCCTCTTTCCTGTGCCTTGCAGACAATAGCTAGACAATGGTTTGTCATCATTCACTATTTATGTCCAGGTGTGGACTTGTTTTTTGTTATGTCTCCTATTATACTATTTTGGGCCCTGCTCAAATTCTTTCCCAAAACATAACATCCTTCCATTCCCTCTGTCATGGCTGTCACTGATATGATAATAGCCCAGATTTGATATTCTAAAGGCAATGTTCTGAAGGCAATGCTTTCTGTTGTAAATTTTGCTTTCACCTACAATGTCCTGTTTGATCAGTGATCTGATTGGAAGCATTTATAAAGCATTCAGTCTGGACCATAGTGTCCTGGCAGAGACCACACCCACACGCATGTGCTCTCTACTGATAAGAGAAATGGGGTGGAGGCCAATGGGGATGGAGGAAAATAACCAAAGCAGGTTTAGCAAACAAAGCAGTAAGTGCTCTGATAAAAAAAAAAAACACTGCACATCTCCCACATCTCCCATAGCTACTCTTTCCTATTTTGTTCGTGTAATTTTCCCATCTTCATCACTGCAAACGCAACTGACTTCCTCTTACACACCTTTAAATAGACAAACATGCCCATCTTTCCTTATCAAACCATTTCCTCTTGATGTATCACTCTGCTTCCTGTGGATAAAAGTAGGGAGAAGAGCTGCTTCCCGAACAGATACCATCAGCTGTCCCAGCTCACACTAAATTCTACAGTTATAATATCTTGTTGTAGACAATTACACTGTAATAACACTTATTTTTGGTCAATATATTCCACTGCTGATGGATGTTTCACATCCAGGCTCAATGTAGCATGTATTTTTCAGTCTGTCTCACACATTGTGTAAGGAAAGGTCATGCATGATACTGTCCCCATTAAAAAAAACTTTCATCCCAATGGTTACATCTGATTTAATAAGCCCTTTTAAACAAATTCCTTGCCCCATCATCTGGAATACTGTAAAACAGTGTCCCCCGAGGCCAACAAGGTATTCCGTTGCACTGACATTATGTAAAGCTATAAAAATGTCATCTTGGATGACTGGAGACTGCTCTCTCTCTTTCTGCAGGGCTTTGAAATCTCCCTGCTTACCCGAGCATCCTGACAAGGTTTGAGAGACTTCTTACGTGGGCCTCATCAGGTGGAAAAAGCTCCTCTTTTTGGTAGCTCACTCACTTAAGTACCTCCTGACAGAGGTTGGCGTTGAGTAATTGGGAAATCTGTTAAACAGAATGCATGTAGCTAGGGGTGATGATTCACTCAAAGATACTGTTACTTTATTGAAATCAGAGGAGGCTGGTGGATGAGCTATAGGAGGACAGGCTCATTGTAATGGCTGGAATGGAAAGGAGTCAAACGTGGTTTCCACATGTTTGATACCGTTCCATTACAGACATAAGCCCATCCTCCAATAGCTTCTCCCACCAGCCTCCTCTGTTTGAAATCCATTATGCATAGGGAGGACATATTTTCCAGATTTTTCTAAAACTTCTGATAGCATTCCCTTCACACAAGTTTTATCCAAGCCTTCAGCACATTGCAGTAGTGGCTCGTATCTGATGGAATTTCTAAATAGTTGAAGTAATGTTTGATAGATTTGTTGATTAAGGTAAGCTATATTGTCACTGTGCTCTTCTGAGCTGTTTTGTATTTCTTCATGATTTGAAAGAGATTGTTGCGAGCCCAATGCCACATAGGCACAGTACTCTCTGTTGTCAATAATTAGTGCAGTCCTTGTATCCCTTTAGAGCTAGTCTGAGTTTGTTAAAATGTTTCCAGATGGGTGGAAAATAGTTATAACACTATGTAAGATTACCTCACATGAGCAGCATGTTCTTCTTACAATAAATAATGGGGCTTTGTTTGGTCTAACTAACTGTGTTCACAACATTAATTTCACTGGTCCAGGCCATCTATAACGCAATGCAGTATGTATCATAGAACAACACATTTTCTGAGCATTTATGGTTCGGTTGCAGGTTAAAAGACAATATGCCTATCCCTCAGTATTTTTGTGTGTATAATTTCCCCCCTAGTAATAATGTACACAGTACATGTTCATAAACACAAATAGTTCTTGAAAGAGCCTCTGCCATCAAAGCCTAGAGGACAGGTTTCTCTAAGCTCTGCCATCCATCGTAATCGGTGTTGCATGATTGTCCCTCAGCCATGCAGAAAACCAAGTGTCACGCTTGGAGACTGTCCTGCAACCCACCTGTCAAATTTCAGTTTCCCCCTTCAGATTGTTAGACTAAAAGACACATTCTTTGCCTACATGAAGCTCTTGGGTAGATGTTGCACTTTCCTCTGGCAGAATAGTATGTTTCCTTTCCAAAATCCTCACACAAATGAGGGCTACTTCGTTCTGAAGAAGGATTTTGGGACCATTCTTCCTTTGCGTTTGCTAATGTTTACATTTACACGCATCATAAAAACCATCCCATATGGTGTGTACATAAAATACAACTCAAGGATTTAGGTCTAGTTCTACGTTGAGCTATACACATTTTTCTTTTTCAGAGTGTGATTTATTCTGCACTGCTGAATCCATTTGAATTCAATGGCAGTCTCTGTTGCTGTGCAGAGAGCATTTTTATGTCTGCTATAGAAACAACTTCGCCTTGAACATGAGAGAACAACGCCCAGTGGGTATATACAGACCCACACTACAGGAGAGGGAGAAGGGTATGGTGAGGGAGTGCTGCTCACCCTGAGCATATGACAGGGATGTCTTGTAGGAGGCCTTGAATATGAACATGTTGGTTAGCTGTCTGTCAGTAGAAACAGTGTGATTATGTACTGTCTGGAATATGTGTCTAAACCACATCCTGTCATGTTCAAATCTGTTCTCATGGCCGTTGACATGTCCATGAAGAAGTATCAGCGTTGCTATGCAGCGGCACGGCTCTGCCATTCTGTTGACAGTTGATGAGCAAGCCTGAGGAGCCTTCTGTAAGCGGAGAGTCTCATACTTGTTGCCCCTGTTTGTATCCCTGTAGCAGACAGAGGAGTGACATGGGAGTGGGTCGGCCCGCATCGAAGCGCACCCGTGCTGAGGAGGTCATGCACCTGGCCGTGGTGGCCTGTGGGAACCGACTGGATGAGACGCTCACCATGGTCAAGTCAGCCCTCCTCTTCAGCATCAAGAGTATCAAATTCCACATCTTTGCAGAGGACCCCTTGACCTCACAGTTTGAAAAGGGGGTAAGTATCCCCTTAACAAAGTACATGATCTAGGCTTTAGGTACGGTATGTTTCTAGAAAAGGACCACTGTAATTCTCAATGAAATATAGGACTATTTGAATATTTTCAAAGACTCTCATACTTTTCATACAGACAGTATCTTGTTTAATGTTCTTCTATGCTCAGTAATAGATGACATTCACTGCCAGATCGGAGTATTGGCATGTTTAAAAAAACAAAAACAGATCTAACCTTTTTTGATCTCCCTCTCACTTGCCCTCTAACGCCTTTACAGGCCTTTAAACTCAAGGTCGGATCATATAACCCCCAGACGTTTGCCTCACCGCATTAACCATGCAACTTTTCAGTCACCGTTAGTTTATTCACGACTCAAGCTTTATGAAAGTCAATGTCTTATGCTACTGTGTAGCTGTAAACCTGAAGGTTTCCAAGATGGCGTAGCAGTCAGACGTCGTGTCGTGTCCCTTGTATATATTCAAGTATTTATATTTACTTCGGATCCGGAACCCCTCAACTGAAGCTAGCCAGCTAACAGTCAGCAAACCATTGCTAGCGGTCATCAGCTAACCTTTAGCTCGGAAAGCTCTCGCCAGTTCGAGCAACGCTACTCTAACCAGAGCATAACAGACCTATTATTTTTATCCCTGGATTCCCACCGCAAACTGAACTTTTTCATCTGGATCTTCAGCGTTTCCACCCACTTAGCTGGAAGCTAGCCCGGGCCAGAAATCCTGTGCTACCACCGAAGCATACTCCTGGGCTACAATATCCGGACCCATGACCGGTCTATCGATGTCACCGCATGAAGAGGCATAAACAGACTCAACTCCCATCGCGACGTCCCCCAAAGGCTAACTTTCTAGCCCTTGCTATCTGCTTGCTTGCTAATTCGGCCTGCTAACTGCTAGCTTGTTTAGCCCCGGCCTACTAACTGTTAGCTTGTTAGCACAGGCCTGCTAACTGTCTGAATCGCCGCGTCCCCAGCCAGCCCATCCACTCACTGGACCCATATTTACTTTCAATCTCTTTTCGATTTTTAATTCGATTATACCTTCCGGGAACCTGCCTCACCCAATGTGATACGGAATTGCTATTATTTTAAATCTTTAGAACACATTCAAGAACCTCCAGAAGCCAACCAGCTAACTAGCTACAAGCTATTTAGTAAGCCACTGCTAGCGGCTTTTACCTTCTGCACAGCCAGCCAGTTTTTTTAGCCTGGATAATACTTGCCAGTCTAGCTTCCCTGTCCCATCCACCGCTGCCCCCTGGACACCGTGATCACTTGGCTACATAGCTGATGCCTGCTGGACTGTCCATTCATCACGGTACTCCATTCTGTTTGTTTATGTTTTATCTGTCGGCCGCACTCAGGCTCTGTGTGTAGTTAATCCGACCCTCCCTGACTAGTCAACGTCATTTTACTTGCTGTTGTTGTGCTAGCTGATTAGCTGTTGTTGTCTCACCTACTGGTTTAGCTAGCTCCCCCAATCAACACCTGTGATTACTGTATGCCTCGCTGTATGTCTCTCTCAAATGTCAATATGCCTTGTATACTGTTGTTCAGGTTAGTTATCATTGTTATCATTGTTTTAACTTAATGAGCCCCTAGTTCCACTCTTCATACCCCTGATACCTCCTTTGTCCCACCTCCCACACACGCGGTGACCTCACCCATTACAACCAGCATGTCCAGAGATACAACCTCTCTTATCATCACCCAGTGCCTGGGCTTACCTCCGCTGTACCAGCACCCCACCATACCCCTGTCTGCGTATTATGCCCTGAATATATTCAACCATGCCCAGAAATCTGCTCCTTTTATTCTTTGTCCCCAACGCTCAAGGCGACCAGTTTTGATAGCCTTTAGCCGCACCCTCATACTACTCCTCCTCTGCTCCGCGGGTGATGTGGAGGTAAACCCAGGCCCTGCATGTCCCCAGGCACCCTCATTTGTTGACTTCTGTGATCGAAAAAGCCTTGGTTTCATGCATGTCAACATCAGAAGCCTCCTCCCTAAGTTTGTTTTACTCACTGCTTTAGCACACTCTGCTAACCCTGATGTCCTTGCCGTGTCTGAATCCTGGCTCAGGAAGGCCACCAAAAATTCTGAGATTTCCATACCCAACTATAAAATTTTCCGTCAAGATAGAACTGCCAAAGTGGGAGGAGTTAGCCTGCAAAGTAATGTCATACTTTCCAGGTCCATACCCAAACAGTTCGAACTACTAATTAAAAAAATGACTCTCTCCAGAAATAAGTCTCTCACTGTTACCGCCTGCTACCGACCCCCCTCAGCTCCCAGCTGTGCCCTGGACACCATTTGTGAATTGATTGCCACCCCATCTAGCTTCAGAGTTTGTTCTGTTAGGTGACCTAAACTGGGATATGCTTAACACCCCGGCAGTCCTACAATCTAAGCTAGATGCCCTCAATCTCACACAAATCATCAAGGAACCCACCAGGTACAACCCTAAATCTGTAAACAAGGGCACCCTCATAGACGTCATCCTGACCAACTGGCCCTCCAAATACACCTCCGCTGTCTTCAACCAGGATCTCAGCGATCACTGCCTCATTGCCTGTATCCGCTACGGACCCGCAGTCAAACTAGGGGCTCATTGACCACCCCTCATCACTGTCAAACGCTCCCTAAAACACTTCTGTGAGCAGGTCTTTCTAATCGACCTGGCCCGGGTATCCTGGAAGGACATTGACCTCATCCCGTCAGTTGAGGATGCCTGGTCATTCTTGAAAAGTAACTTCCTCACCATTTTAGATAAGCATGCTCCGTTCAAAAAATGCAGAAATAAGAACAGATTGGTTCACTCCAGACCTGACTGCCCTCGACCAGCACAAAAACATCCTGTGGCGGACTGCAATAGCATCGAATAGTCCCCGCGATATGCAACTGTTCAGGGAAGCCAGGAACCAATACACGCAGTCAGTCAGGAAAGCAAAGGCCAGCTTCTTCAGGCAGAAATTTGCATCCTGTAGCTCTAACTCCAAAACGTTCTGGGACACTGAAGTCCATGGAGAACAAGAGCACCTCCTCCCAGCTGCCCACTGCACTGAGGCAAGGTAACACGGTCACCACCGATAAATCCATGATTAACGAAAACTTCAACAAGCATTTCTCAACGGCTGGCCATGCCTTCCTCCTGGCTACTCCAACCTCGGCCAACAGCTCCGCCCCCCCCCCGCAGCTACACGCCCAAGCCTCTCCAGGTTCTCTTTTACCCAAATCCAGATGGCAGATGTTATGAAAGAGCTGCAAAACCTGGACCCGTACAAATCAGCTGGGCTTGACAATCTGGACCCTCTATTTCTGAAGCTATCCGCCGCCATTGTCGCAACCCCTAATACCAGCCTGTTCAACCGCTCTTTCATATCGTCTGAGATCCCCAAGGATTGGAAAGCTGCCGCAGTCATCCCCCTCTTCAAAGGTGGAGACACCCTGGACCCAAACTGTTACAGACCTATATCCATCCTGCCCTGCCTATCTAAGGTCTTCGAAAGCCAAGTCAACAAACAGGTCACTGACCATCTCGAATCCCACCGTACCTTCTCCGCTGTGCAATCTGGTTTCCGAGCCAGTCACAGGTGCACCTCAGCCACGCTCAAGGTACTAAACGGTATCATAATCGCCATCGATAAAATACAGTACTGTGCAGATGTCTTCATCGACCTTGCCAAGGCTTTCGACTCTGTCAATCACCATATTTTTATCTGCAGACTCAGTTCCCTTGGTTTTTCTGATGACTGCCTTGCCTGGTTCACCAACTACTTTGCAGACAGAGTTCAGTGTGTCAAATCGGAGGGCATGCTGTCCGGTCCTCTGGCATTCTCGGGCCGACACTTTTCTCTGTATATATCAATGATGTTGCTCTTGCTGCGGGCGATTTCCTGATCCACCTCTACGCAGACGACACCATTCTGTATACTTCCGGCCCGTCCTTGGACACTGTGCTATCTAACCTCCAAACGAGCTTCATTACCATACAGCACTCCTTCCGTGTCCTCCAACTGCTCTTAAACGCTAGTAAAACCAAATTCATGCTTTTCAACCGTTCGCTGCCTGCACCTGCACGCCCGACTAGCATCACCACCCTGGATGGTTCCGACCTAGAATATGTGGAAATCTATAAGTACCTAGGTGTCTGACTAGACTGCAAACTCTCCTTCCAGACTCATATCAAACATCTCCAGAGTCGGCTTTCTATTCCGCAACAAAGCCTCCTTCACTCACGCCGCCAAACTTACCCTAGTAAAAGTGACTATCCTACCGATGCTCGACTTCAGCGATGTCATCTACAAAATACCTTCCAACACTCTACTCAGCAAACTAGATGCAGTTTATCACAGTGCCATCCGTTTTGTTACTAAAGCACCTTATACCACCCACCACTGCGACCTGTATGCTCTAGTCGGCTGGCCCTCGCTACATATTCGTTGCCAGACCCACTGGCTCCAGGTCATCTACAAGTCCGTGCTAGGTAAAGCTCCGCCTTATCTCAGTTCACTGGTCACGATGGCAACACCCACCCGTAGCACGCGCTCCAGCAGGTGTATCTCACTGATCATCCCTAAAGCCAATACCTCATTTGGCCGCCTTTCGTTCCAGTTCTCTGCTGCCTGTGACTGGAACGAATTGCAAAAATCGCTGAAGTTGGAGACTTTTATCTCCCTCACCAACTTCAAACATCTGCTATCTGAGCAGCTAACCGATCGCTGCAGCTGTACATAGTCTATTGGTAAATAGCCCACCCAATTTTACCTACCTCATCCCCATACTGTTTATATTTATTTACTTTTCTGCTTTTTTTGCACACCAATATCTCTACCTGTACATGACCATTGACCATGACCATGACCATGATCATTTATCACTCCAGTGTTAATCTGCAAAATTGTAATTATTCGCCAACCTCATGCCTTTTGCACACAATGTATATAGACTCTCTTTTTTTTCTACTGTGTTATTGACTTGTTAATTGTTTACTCCATGTGTAACTCTGTGTTGTCTGTTCACACTGCTATGCTTTATCTTGGCCAGGTCGCAGTTGCAAATGAGAACTTGTTCTCAACTAGCCTACCTGGTTAAATAAAGGTGAAATAAATAATAAATAATAAATAAAAGGTATATAGCCTACATTCAGGGCTCTCCAGCCCTGTTCATGGAGAGCTACCGTGCTGTAGGTTTTGGCTCCAACCCTAATCTAGCACACCTGATTCTAATAATTAACTGCTTGATAAGCTGAATCAGGTTAGGTAAAACTGGCTTTGGAGTGAACCTACAGGAGGGTAGCTCTCCATAAACAGGATTGGAGAGCCCTGGCCTACATAAACGAAAACACTGTGCATGCATGGGGCTACATACCCTTTATGTGCTTATGAGTTATGGTATGTTTACCATCTGAGAACCTCCCCTTTGTAATTGGCTTCATGCTAGCCAGGAAGTTGAGTTGGTTAAACCCAAAGGTTAGTAGCATGTGAGCAGGAGATGGAATGTTTCACATCCGGCCTGTGCTGATGAAACAGGAATTAGAAGCAAGCTAAAACGTTTTTTTGACCTCTGATCTGTGCACCTCGTCAGCAGAAATCCTGCCTGCTCCTCACACTGATGTTTGTCTCATGGCCAAATTGTTTAATAATGTTGACGATTATGGAGGGCTTGAGCGTCTTAACAGAGCGGAAAATCATACGCTTCTATGTGTGTTGACTTTGAGGGGGTAACTCGAAAGAATGGGATTAATATTTTCTACCTCCTTTTGTTTAGGTTAGTTTAACTGGGAGTTGGGCGTAGTTATAGCAATAACTGGCAGCGTTATGGTCAATGTACGACAACGCTGCACTTACTGTAAAGACATTACTTAATTGGTTTACAAGAACTTTCTTAGGTGTTTATGTAGACTTGAACTCTCAGGAGTGTATCATGTGTCAGAATAATGAATATTTCCATCTGCTCTCTCAGTGATCCCTCTCCTCTACACCTCTTGACTCAACCTTTTGGAAATGCGCTCAAGTTGTGCTTTTGTTTCTTTGGAAATTAAATGAGACTTCCTGGGATTAAATAAAAAAATGGCTGTTACCTCTCACGGCAAATTATGATGTTTAGTAACTTTGTGTAGTTTCTCTTTCAGCTGAGCCAGTGGCCCCATGCTATCACAAACAAGTTCCAGTACAGTATCTACCCAATCACGTTCTCTGTGGGGAATGCAGAGGAATGGAAAAAGCTGTTCAAGCCCTGCGCTGCCCAGAGGCTGTTTCTCCCTGTAAGGCTGCAGCACATCGTCTCTCTTCTCTCTCTGTGTACCTAATCATAATTACTACACTGTTGGAGCTAGAAACATAGGCATTTCGCTACACCTGCGACATCTGCAAATCTGTGTGCGCGACCAATAAACTTTGATTTGAATCCTATCTATCAAACATATGAACTGATTCTTTAAACGGATAAAGCTATATTCATTAGAAAATGTGTTAAGGTAATTGCCCATGTCATCAGTTTTCTTAGTACCATGCCACTCTGGGCTGCATCCTGACCCCAATGCATTTTCTATTAGATACGTTTAGCTTGATTTACGCAGGCAGAAGAATGATATACCCAGGTAATAATACTATGAATACTTTATGATGGGTTTTACTTGTTGGTATATAATCAGTTACCTCAGTATGATAATATATGGCTTTATTCATACCCATTGACCGTTACTTAACAAACAAGCAATCCCCAGAGATTTAATTAAATAACTTAATTAAAGCATTGCCATTCATTTACTTTTTAATGGACAATCTTTAAATCATCAAACCGTGTGCACACATTGCTTTGTTTTTGTACACATTGCACCGTTGTAAAAAGTGGTAAGCAATCCATGTCTGCAACTTTATTGATTGGCAGATGATGCAACACAAACCCTATACTTTGCAGGGGCCGAGTGCTATTTGATTCTCATCAGGAACAGATTGCTTTGTGATTTGTAATCTTCCGTCAAGCCATTGTGGTGCAGTGGTCTAATGCACTGCATCTCAGTGCTAGAGGCGTCACTACAGACACCCTGGAGTCGAAGGCTGTATCACAACCTACCATGATTGTGAGTCCCACAGGGCTGTGCACAATTGGCCCTGCGTCGTCCGGGTTTGGCCGGTGTAGCCGTCATTGTAAATAAGAATTTGTTCTTAGCTGACTTACCTAGTGAAATAAAAAAAATCCCATATACATTACTGTTCAAAAGTTTGGGGTCGCTTAGAAATTTCCTTTTTTTTTAAAGAAATGTTTTTTAAAATGTCCATTTAAAATAACATCAAATTTATAAGAAATACAGTATAGGCATAGGCATTGTTAATGTTAATGGAAACGGCATTTAAAAAAAAATAATAATAATAATAATGGAGTATCTACATGTGCGTACAGAGGCATCAGCAACCATCACCTGTGTTCTAATGGCACGTTGTGTTACGTTGTTGTGTTAGCTAATCCAAGTTTATAATTTTAAAAGGCTAATTGAAAACCCTTTTGCAGTTATGTTAGCATTACTGAAAACTGTTGTGCTGTTTAAAGAAGAAATAAAACTGTCCTTTAGACTAGTTGAGTATCTGGAGCATCAGCATTTGTGGGTTCGATTACAGGCTCAAAATGGCCAGAAACAAATAACTTTCTTCTGAAACTCATCAGTATATTTCTGTTTTGAGAAATAAAGGCTATTCCACGCAAGAAATTTCCAAGAAACTGAAGATCTCGTACAACGCTGTGTACTACTCCCTTCACAGAACAGCGCAAACTGAGGAGTGGGAGGCCCCGGGGCACAACTGAGCAAGAGGACAAGTAAATTAAAGTGTCTAGTTTTAGAAACAGACACCTCCCAAGTCTTCAACTAGCAGTTTCATTAAATAGCTCCCACAAAACACCAGTCTCAATGTCAACAGTGAGGAGGTGACTCTGGGATGTTGGCCTTCTAGGCAGAGTTGCAAAGAAAAAGCCATATCTCAGACTGGCCAATAAAAAGAAAAGATTAAGATGGGAAAAATAACAGACGCTGGACAGAGGAAGATTGGGGGAAAAAGGTGTTAGACAGAAACATCTAAGTTTGATGTGTTCAGATCACAAAGAAGAACATTTGTGAGATGCAGAAAAGATGCTGGAGGAGCGCTTGATACAATCTGTCAAGCATGATGGAGGCAATGTGATGGTCTGGGGTGCTTTGGTGGTGGTAAAGTGGGAGATTTGTACAGGGTTAAAGGGATCTTGAAGAAGGAAGGCTATCACTCCATTTTGCAATGCCAGTCATACCCTGTGGGTGGCGCTTAATTAGCGGCCAATTTCCTCCTCCGAACGGGCAATGACCCAAAGCACAGCTCCAATCTATACGATAACTATCTAGGGAAGAAGCAGTCTGCTGGTATTCTGTCTATAATGGGGTGGCCAGCACAGCCACCGGATCTCATCCCTATTGAGCTGTTGTGGGAGCAGCTTGACCGTATGGTACGTAAGAAGTGCCCATCTAGCCAATCTAACATGTGGGAGGTGCTTCAGGAAGCATGGGGTGACATATTTTCAGATTACCTCAACAAATTTCTAGAAATGCTAGAAAGGTCTGCAAGGCTGTAATTGCTGAAAATGGAGGATTCTTTAACAAAAGCAAAGTTTGAAGGACACAATTATTATTTTAATTAAAAATCATTATTTATAACCTTGTCAACATCTTGACTATATTTCCTATTAATTTTGCAACTAATTTAATGTATGGAAAACAAGGACATTTCTAAGTGACCCCAAACTTTTGAACGGTAGTGTGTGTGCATTATGTACCATCACTGGAATAAGAGGAAATGAATTATTCCGATAGTAACCTGATTATTATCCTGATTATTATCCTAACAGGTGATCCTGAAGGATGTAGACTCTTTACTCTACGTGGATACAGATGTGCTGTTCCTCAGGCCCATGGATGATATGTGGAGTTTCCTCAAGGCCTTCAACAGCACCCAGCTGGCTGCTATGGCCCCAGAGCATGAGATCCCTAAGATAGGCTGGTATAGCCGCTTTGCACGCCATCCCTTCTACGGGGTCACCGGGGTCAACTCAGGCGTCATGCTGATGAACCTCACGAGGATACGAAACACTCTGTTCAAAGTAAGGAACATCATCAATCAATTAGCCTTTTGGTCATCTCCGTTTGGTATTTTGGTCATGCCTTCCCTGTTTTCTACCTGAAAGCTGCAAGGAGATTGGTTTTATCAATCAATCGTATCTATCTGAACCCAACCAGCAACAGATGTGTCACTTATTGACAGTCAGCGTCAACAATCTGAGTGCTCAGAGTAGAGTAGACTGAGGCTCTGCAATCGCCACACTCACATTAAAGCAGTGCTTCAGCACATTCAAGCTCAAGTTGGCATCTCTCTGCAACCAAGAAAGAGCAGTAGAAATTGTAACATGGGAAATTCTTGGCTTTTTTCTTTTAATTGGGCATTTCTGTAGTGTTTGATGTGTAGCTACTCCCTAGGCGGTGGAGTAAACCAGTCCTTGTTCCTATTCCAGAACAGCATGATAACCAGTGGCCTGTCATGGGAGGACCTCCTCCACCCACTCTACCAGAAGTACAAGAATCACATCACCTGGGGTGACCAAGATCTCTTAAACATCATCTTCCACTACAACTCAGGTATACTCTTCCTCCCTCTCTCTTCCACTACAACTCAGGTACACTCTTCCTCCCTCTCTCTTCCACTACAACTCGGGTACACTCTTCCTCCCTCTCTCTTCCACTACAACTCAGGTACACTCTTCCTCCCTCTCTCTTCCACTACAACTCAGGTACACTCTTCCTCCCTCTCTCTTCCACTACAACTCAGGTACACTCTTCCTCCCTCTCTCTTCCACTACAACTCAGGTACACTCTTCCTCCCTCTCTCTTCCACTACAACTCAGGTACACTCTTCCTCCCTCTCTCTTCCACTACAACTCAGGCACACTCTTCCTCCCTCTCTCTTCCACTACAACTCAGGCACACTCTTCCTCCCTCTCTCTTCCACTACAACTCAGGTACACTCTTCCTCCCTCTCTCTTCCACTACAACTCAGGTACACTCGTCCTCCCTCTCTCTTCCACTACAACTCAGGTACACTCGTCCTCCCTCTCTCTTCCACTACAACTCAGGTACACTCGTCCTCCCTCTCTCTTCCACTACAACTCAGGTACACTCGTCCTCCCTCTCTCTTCCACTACAACTCAGGCACACTCTTCCTCCCTCTCTCTTCCACTAAAACTCAGGTACACTCTTCCTCCCTCTCTCTTTCACTACAACTCAGGCACACTCTTCCTCCCTCTCTCTTCCACTACAACTCAGGCACACTCTTCCTCCCTCTCTCTTCCACTACAACTCAGGCACACTCTTCCTCCCTCTCTCTTCCACTACAACTCAGGCACACTCTTCCTCCCTCTCTCTTTCACTACAACTCAGGTACACTCTTCCTCCCTCTCTCTTCCACTACAACTCAGGCACACTCTTCCTCCCTCTCTCTTCCACTACAACTCAGGCACACTCTTCCTCCCTCTCTCTTCCACTACAAATCTTGGCCCGGTTCCCCGATAGCGATGGAACTTAGGCTTACGAGTGTTTTTAACAATGTATCTTTCCTACAGTGGCCGAAGATGTAACACGCCTTTCCCAGAACACCATGCAGAGAGAACAGTCGTTAAGTGCATCGTTGGAGCATTTGTCGATACTGATAGGATCGAAAGAAAGGCAGCGCTGCTCTCGGGTCAGCTTTCTCAATTCAAATCTTACCTTAACGTTCCAATTATTTCACAATACTGACGACGGATCAGCTCATAGAGAGAGATTTTACCACCTATGGCTGCAAATATTGAGGTTGCTTATTCTAATGCTTAACCAATAAAAATGCATTAAATCACTGATTTGCCAAATCATTTTACACACATTATAAAATATGAGACAAATTACAGTCAGTAGCCTACAAGTAGGAAAATAGAACTCAATTTATTGAACATGAAATGTACAGTTGTTGTCGGAAGTTTACATACACCATAGCCAAATACATTTCAACTCAGTTTCACATTTAATCCTAGTAAAAGAGAGAATGATTTATTTCAGCTTTAATTTCTTTCATCACATTCTCAGTGGGTCAGAAGTTTACATACACTCAATTAGTATTTGGTAGCATTGCCTTTAAATTGTTTAACTTGGGTCAAACATTTCTGGGAGCCTCCACAAGCTTCCAACAATAAGTTGGGTGAATTTTGACTTTGTTGTCCTTAAGCCATTTTGCCATAACTTTGGAAGTATGCTTGGGAGACCCATTTGCGACCAAGCTTTAACTTACTGACTGATGTCTTGAGTCTTCAATATATCCACATAATTTTCCCACCTCATGATGCTGTCTATTTTGTGAAGTGTACCAGTCCCTCCTGCAGCAAAGCACCCCCACAAGATGATGCTGCCACCCCCGTGCTTCACGGTTGGGATGGTGTTCTTCGGCTTGCAAGTCCAAGCATAACGATGGTCATTATGGCCAAACAGTTCTATTTTTGTTTCATCAGACCAGAGGACATTTTATCCAAAAAGTACGATCTTTGTCCTCATGTGCAGTTGTAAACCATAGTCTGTCTTTTTTAATGGCGATTTTGGAGCAGTGGCTTCTTCCCTGCTGAGTGGCCTTTCAGGTTATGTCGATATAGGACTTGTTTTACTGTGGATATAGATACTTTTGTACCTGTTTCCTCCAGCATCTTCACAAGGTCATTTTCTGTTGTTCTGGGATTGATTCGCACCAAAGTACGTTCATCTCTAGGAGACAGAACGCATCCCCTTCCTGAGCGGTATGATGGCTGCGTGGTCCCATGGTGTTTATACATGCATACTATTGTTTGTACAGATGAACGTGGTACCTTCAGGTGTCTGAAAATTGCTCCCAAGGATGAACCAGACATGTGGAGGTCTACCATTTTTTTTTCTGAGGTCCTGGCTGATTTTCTTTTGATTTTCCCATGATGTCAAACAAAGAGGCACTGAGTTTGAAGGTAGGCCTTGAAATTCATCCACAGGTACACCTCCAATTGACACAAATGATGTCACTTATCCTATCAGAAGCGTCTAAAGCCATGACATAATTGTCTGTAATTTTCCAAGCTGTTTAAAGGCACAGTCAATTTAGTGTATGTAAACTTCTGAATTGTGATACAGTGAAAAATAAGTGAAATAATCTGTCTGTAAACAATTGTTGGAAAAATGACTTGTGTCATGCACAAAATAGATGTCCTAACCGACTTGTCAATACTATAGTTTGTTCACAAGATATTTGTGGAGTGGTTTAAGTTTTAAGCTAAGTGTATGTAAACTTTGGACTTCAACTGTATGTACAGTAATGCCTAAAAATCTGCCATTCTACACTTGAGCAATGCAGTTAATCCCCAACAACAACTGTTCCCCGGGCGCCGATGACGTCGATTTAGGTAGCCCCCACACCTCTCTGATTCAGGGTTAAATGCGAAAGACACATTTCGGTTGAATGCGTTCAGTTGTGCACCTGACTAGGTATGCCTCTTTCCCTAATGTATTTATATTTTAATGCATTTATCATATGCATTAAAATATATGTTGCTTGTTTGTATCAATTGCAAATATATCGGTAACTTTGTATTTGTAGTCAATTTTGTTCTGAAGTTATCAGTGGTCACAGGGAAACGATAAACCATGTGATTGTATGTTTAGCTTAAATCGTTTGTGTAGAAAGTGATGCGGGAGGGCGAAAAAGCATCTAATGAGTCTGAGGCAGGCGTTCAATTACGAGTGCTTTCTAGTGCAACGTCAATAACGTCAATAATGGTGGTTTTGGGAAACCTTCGAATGTTCTAACGATGAACTTAGCCTTAATACGCTTTTGGAAAACTGGGCCCTGGTACACTCTGCCTCCCTCGCTCTTCCTCAATGTATCAGAGTGCTGTCATTGATTTGGAATTAATTTGTTGACTACAAATAGGAAAATAAAGTTGTATTTAATGTCACCACCATTCATGATGGCAGCTAGAGCAATAGCTGTACTTAGGCCTGTATCAAATTAGAATGTTTCCCCACAATGTAATTCCAAAGGGTGTTAGCGTGAATGTCAGCTCGTACGGAATTCAATATAATTCCTTCATGCAGGTGTAGGTATTGGTTTTCTCTAATACATCCACAATAAATAACTATCCTGAATTAAGTCAACGCTGTGGAACTAAACCAGCCTGTGGCTGCAGCATCAGATTGACACCGGTGCAGTCTGCGAGATGGGTATTAAGCGTTCCAAGCCTTAAGTAGACTTGGCAGGAGCATTGTTTGTCTGACAACATGATTAGAACCTGTCCAGGAAATAACCATTCCCATAGCAGCATCCCCAAATGGAAAAACAGGGCAATGTGGTGGGAGCAGCCAGTCACTGTGTAATATCTGCCTCGCCATGGAAACATGACTGATCTTTCTCTTTTACGTGTACCCATGTTTCTGGTTTAAGGGGATACTCTGTTGGTGTTATTCTCCCTTCACAAGCCAGGATTTGATGCAGTTTAAAAGGACTACAATCCTTGTAGTTGTAAAGCAAGTAATTTGATAATTGTTAAATCAGTAAAGCAAAAATTAGAAGGGTCCTGAGCGATTAGCATTGCACGTTGAAGTCATTAGGTTAATTTTTTTTCCAAATGCTCTTTGGCAGTAACAATACTGGTATCAGAGAGGGTATACACTGGCAATCTTGGGGACATTGTGCAGAAATCTGATGTAACAGACATATAACGGTGTGTTTGCAGAGTGTCTGTACACCTTCCCATGCCAGTGGAACTACAGGCCTGATCACTGCATGTATGGGAGCAACTGTAAAGGAGCTGAGGAGGAAGGCGTGTCCATTCTCCATGGGAACCGAGGAGTGTATCACGACGACAAGCAACCAGCCTTTAAAGTCGTTTATGATGCAATACACGAGGTAAGAATCTATTCATTTTAGTGGATTATTGATTCCTTTGTCCTTTTCTCCTTGGACAGCAAACGGTGTGGACATGTTTACATAAGGAAATCCTTGTCACACAGCAACATCAGCCCCCTCTTCTGTCCATAGATATGCCTTTTATTAGCCAGATGATATGATTCATATGCATCCCCCTCTACAGTAAGCAATGGTACTGTTGATTTCTGTGTGGTTTGATAAGCTACCACTACTGGTGTCGAACTCTGAGGCATGCAATGGTTCTGTTTCGTAGTACCCCTTTGAGGACAACTTGTTCCAGTCGCTGTTCTATCCCCTCCAGACCAAGTTTCTGGACACAGTCAACACCCTGTGTGGTCGGATTCCCCAGGTGTTCCTCAAACAGGTGGAAAAGTCCATGAGGACCGTGTACGAGAAGAAAGTGGTCCGTCATGTGAGGCCTCCACCAAAATAATTACAGGAAACTGAACAGAGGAAGTTGTCTCTGACATCACTATGGGAATCTTTCTGTGGAAGATGTGCAATGTCAGAAGTCCCCAGACCTGAAGGAATCCGTATGCATTACACAGTGTTTGTAATACAACAGATCATGGTCTAGTGGACATGATGGTGGTATGGATCATGATCGTGTAGAACGCACGTGTCAAACTCATTCCACGGCGGGCTGACCGTTTGCTGTTTTTCGCTCCTCCCTTGTACTTGATTGATGAATTAAGGTCACTGATTTAGTTAGGAACTCCCTCTAGGTCTTAATTGAAAGGAAAAAACAGAAACCAGCAGACAATTTGCCCTCCATGGAATGAGTTTGACACCCCTGGTGTAGAAGGACAGGCACACTGTACAGTGCTTGTCAATGATGCTGTGTTTGGGGTAAACTTGCCTTATCATCCACCCACTAAATGTTTTACAGAACCTGATTTACATGTGAAAATGTGATGAGAGATTTCGTGTTTTTTTTTTACCTTTAAAAAAAGTCCAATGTTTCCTTATGATTACGATAAGTCCCGGTGGAGTATTACGTGATGATTTAAACATGGCAGAGGTTGTTTTTGTCAACATGATTTTGAGTGTTTTTCTCTCTTAAATGGGCAACGAAAATGTCTTCCGTAAGGGCCGCTATACCATAGGCTTCTGGAAATGGTTTGAAATGGTCCCACTCTGCCTGTAGGTTGCTGCCTAATTGATCATTTTATGTCATGCAAAGCTAATATGGGTCTTTGCTTAAGCAGAGCTTTCTGTTTATGTTGCATGTTGCAATTGTCCAAAAATAAAGTGAATGTTACATCAACAAAATCCCTTGTATAGCAGCGACAGGAGGTCTAGTGGTTAAGAGCAGTGGGCCGGTAACCGAAAGGTCGCTGGTTCGAATATCTGAGCTGCCTAGGTGAAAAAATATTTTGATGTGCCCTTGAGCAAAGCACTTAACCCAAATGTTTCCTGTCTCTCTGGATAACAGCGTCTGCTAACTGAAGAAAATGACTATCTGTACAAGAGGGAATATGATTCAACTTGTCCAGTTCTCCAAATGCCAACCGCAGTATTAAACATAGTATGAACATATCATACACTAAGCAATTACCATTAATATTGTGTACAGAAGATGTGTAGATAAATGCACTTTTGTATTTCTGTAATAGTTCAGTTTGTGCGATTAGGACAGGACGTGCATACCATTTCTCCCCTATTCAATTGTCAAAGCATTGCAAATCCCTATCTGAAAAAGCAGTGTGGTTGTCTCTGAACAAAACTTCCAAAGTGCAAGCGCTTATAATAGTGGTACAGTATTTTCAAGACAAAATGTACCATATGTATATTTACAAACGCTCTTAAGTTTTCTGTGTACGAAAAGGACAGCCAACTTAATGAGGAAGTGTCTTAGTGTATTAATGTCATACTATCAGTGATCCAGTATGTGAACTCTGAGACTGTAAATGCAAGCATTTATAATGTGATGTTTGTGTAGTCTATCAATTGTCAGGTGTGTTTACCGGTAATAATTTAAACTGGAAACTCCAGATGGTTTTATTTATACATGCTTATGTTTCTCTTTTTTTGGTTTACTCTTTGTTTCTGAATAAAGTTACTGTGCCATCAGTTCTGTTTGTCTTAGGAGGCCTATTGTATAATTGTAATGTATTGATAAAAATACAGTGCATTCAGATAACAACATTCAGACCCCTTTACTTTAACCAATTTCCTTTACTTTACAGACTTATTTTAAATGTGTTAAATGTTTTTCCTCTTCAATCTACACTCAATATCCCATAATGACAATTTTTGCAAATTTATTAAAAATGCAAAACAGATATCTTATTTACATAAGTATTCAGGCCATTTGCTATGTAACAAGAAATTGAGCTCAGGTACATGCTGTTTCTTCAACTTGAATTGATTGAACAGGATTTGGAAAGGCACACAACTGTCTATGTAAAGGTACCACAGTTGACAATGCATGTCAGAGCAAAAAAACAAGTCATGAGGTTGAAGGAATTGTCTGTAGAACTCCGAGACAGGATTGTGTCGAGGCACAGATCTGGGGAGGGGTGCCAAAAAATGTCTACAGCATACAAGGTCCCCAAGAAGACGGTGGCCTCCATCATTCTTAAAGAAGAAGTTTGGAACCACCAAGACTCTGCCTAGAACTGGCTGCCTGGCCAAAATGAGCAATCTGGGGAGAAGGGCCTTGGTCAGGGAGGTGACCAAGAACCCGATGGTTACTCTGACAGAGTTCCTCTGTGGCAATGGGAGAACTTTCCAGAAAGAACACCATATCTACAGCACTCCACCAATCAGGCCTCTATGGTAGAGTGGCCAGATGGAAGCCACTCCTCAGTAAAAGGCACATGACGGCCCTCTTGAAGTTTGCGAAAAGGCACATAAAGGACTCTCAAACCATGAGAAATAATATTCTCTGGTCTGATGAAACCAAGATTGAACTCTTTAGCCTGAATGCCAAGCGTCACGTCTCGAAGAAACCTGGCACCATCTCTACGGTGAAGCATGGTGGTGGCAGCATCATGCTGTGGGGATGTTTTTCAGCGGCAGGGACTGGGAGACTAGTCAGGCTTGAGGGGAAGATGAACGGAGCAAAGTACAGAGAGATCGTTGTTGAAAACCTGCTCAGGACCTCAGACTGGGGCGACGGTTCACTTTCCAACAGCACAACGACGCTAAGCACACAACCAAGACAATGTAGGAGTGGCTTCGGGCCAGAGCCCGGACTTGAACCCGATCGAACATCTCTGGAGAGACCTGAAAATAGCTGTGGAGTGACGCTCCCCTTCCAACCTGACAGAGCTTGAGAGGATCTGCAGAAAATAATGGGTGAAACCACCCAAATACATGTGTGCCAAGTTTGTAGCGTCATACCCAAGAAATCTAATTTTATTAGTCACATGCGCCAAAAACAACAGTGACCTTACAGTGAAATGATTACTTACGAGCCCCTAACCAACAATGCAGTTAAAAAAAATGAGTAAGAAATAAAAGTAACAAGTAATTTAAGAGCAGCAGTAAAATAACAATAGCGAGACTATACAACTATACAGGTACAGAGACAATGTGCGGGGGCACCTGTTAGTTGAGGTAATATGTACATGTAGGTAGAGTTATTAAAGTGACTATGCATAGATGATAACAACAGAGAGTAGCAGCGGTGTAAAACAGGGGGGAGGGGGGGTGGACCAATGCAAATAGTCTGGGTAACCATTTTATTAGATGTTCAGGAGTCTTATGGCTTGGGGGTAGAAGCTGTTTAGAAGCCTCTTGGAAACATACTTGGCACTCCGGTACTGCTTGCCGTGCGGTTAGCAGAGAGAACATTCTATGACTAGGGTGGCTGGAGTCTTTGACATTTTTTAGTGCCTTCCTCTGATACTGCCTGGTGTAGAGGTCCTGGATGGCAGGAAGCTTGGCCCCAGTTACGTACTGGGCCGTACGCACTACCCTCTGTAGTGCCTTGCGTTCGGAGGCCGAGTAGTTGCCATACCAGGCAGTGATGGAACCAGATGCTCTCGATGGTGCAGCTGTAGAACTTTTTGAGGATCTGAGGACCCATGCCAAATCTTTTCAGTTTCCTGAGGGGAAATAGGTTTTGTCGTGACCCTCTTCACGACTGTCTTGGTGTGTTTGGACCATGTCAGTTTGTTGGTGATGTGGACACCAAGGAACTTGAAGCTCTCAACCTGCTCCAATACAGCTACGTTGATAATAATGGGTGCGTGCTCGTTCCTCTTTTTCCTGTAGTCCACAATCATCTCCTTTGTCTTGATCACATTGAGGGAGAGTTTGTTGTCCTGGCACCACATGGACAGGTGTCTGACCTCCCTATAGGCGGTCTCATCGTTGTCGGTGATCAGGCCTACCCCTATTGTGTCATCGGCAAACTTAACGGTGTTGGAGTCGTGCCTGGCCGTGCAGTCATGAGTGAACAGGGAGTACAGGAGGGGACTGTGCACACACCACTGAGGGGCCCCTGTGTTGAGGATCAGTGTGGCAGATGTGTTGTTACCTACCCTTCCAACTGGGGGTGGTCTGTCAGGAATTCCAGGATCCGGTTGCAGAGGAAGGTTTTTAGTCCCATGGTTCTTAACTTATTGATGAGCTTTGAAGGCACCATGTTGAACACTGAGCTGTAGTCAATGAATAGCATTCTCACATCAGTGTTCCTTTTGTCCAGGTGGGAAAGTGCAGTGTGGAGTGCAATAGAGATTGCATCATCTGTGGATCTGTTGGGGAGGTATGCAAATTAGAGTCGGTCTGGGGTTTTGGGGATAATGGTGTTGATGTGAGCCATGACAAGCCTTTCAAAGCACTTCATTGCTACAGACGTGAGTGCTACGGGTCGGTAGTCATTTAGGCAGGTTACCTTAGTGTTCTTGGGCACAGGGACTATGGTGGTCTGCTTAAAACATGTTGGTATCACAGACTCGGACAGGGAGAGGTTGAAAATGTCAGTGAAGACAGAAAACGACTCAAGTGAAAGTCACCCAGTAAAATACTACTTCAATAATAGTATTTGGTTTTAAATATACTTAAGTATCAAAAGTAAAAGTATAAACCATTTCAAATTTCTTATATTAAGCAAATCAGACGGCACAATTTTAGTTACATTTTTATTGACATACAGTCTATGTATGTACACTCAGACATAATTTACAAACAAAGCATTTGTGTTTAGTCAGTCTGCCAGATCAGAGGCAGTAGGGATGATCTCTTGATAAGTGTGTGAATTGGACCATTTTCCTGTCAAAATGTAATGAGTACTTTTGGGTGTCAGGGAAAATGTATGGAATAAAAAGTGTATTATTTTCTTGAGGAATGTAGTGAAGTAAAAGTTGGCAAAAATATAAATAAAGTACAGCCAAAAAACGACTTAAGTAGTAATTTAAAGTATACTTAAGTAATTTACACCACTGCAAGTTGAGGGAGCGTACAATTGGCATGCTGACTGCAGGAATGTCCAACAGAGCTGTTGCCAGAGAATTGAACATTCATTTATCTGCCATAAGCCGTCTCCAACATTGTTTTAGATAATTTGGCAGTACGTCCAACTGGCCTCTCAACCACAGACCACATGTATGGGATCGTGTGGGTGAGCCATTTGCTGATGTCAACAGAGTGATCCATGGTGGCGGTGGGGTTATGGCTACGAACAATGAACACAATTGCATTTTATCGATGGTAATTGGAATGCACAGAGATACCGTGATGAGATATTGAGGTCCATTGTCTCATCCACCGCCATCACCTCATGTCTCAACATGATAATGCACGGCCCCATGTCACAAGGATCTATCTGTACACAATTCCTAGAAGCGGAAAATGTCCCAGTTCTTCCATGGCCTGCATCCTCACCAGACATGCCACCCATTGAGCATCGAGCATGTTTGGGATGTTCTGGATCTACGTGTTTAACAGCATATTCCAGTTCCCGTCAATATCCAGCAACTTTGCACAGCCATTGAAGAGGATTGGAACAACATTCCACAGGCCACAATCAACAGCCAGATCAACTCTATGCAAAGGAAATGTCAAGCTGCATGAGGCAAATGGTGGTCACACCAAATACTGACTGGTTTTCTGATCCACCTTTTTTTTCATTGAGGTATCTGTGACTAACAGATGCATATCTATATTTATAGTCATGTGAAATCCATAGATTAGGGCTTAATACATTTTTTCAATTGACTTATTTCCTTATATCAGCAGTTCCCACACTTTTTATAGTTGTCATGCCCTGATCTGCTTCACCTGTTCTTGTGATTGTCTCTAGGTGTTGCTTATTTTCCCCAGTGTATTTATCCCTGTGTTTCCTGTCTTTCTGTGCCAGTTCGTCTTGTATGTTTTCAAGTCAACCAGTGTGCTCTCCCGTGCTCCTGGTTTCTATTCTATTTTTCCAGTCTCCCCGGTTTTGACCCTTTACTGTTTTTCTGGACTCCGTACCCGCCTGCCTGACCCTTCTGCCTGCCCTGACATTGAGCCTGCCTGACACTCTTTACCTCTTGGACTCAGAACTGGTTTTGACCTTTTGCCTGTCCACGACCATTCTCTTGCCTACTCCTTTTGGATTATAATTAAACAACAAAGACAACAAAGACTCTAACCAACAGCCCTATCCAGAAATCTGGCAGTGGATTCTGATTAAATTCCATTTTCAGAGAACCGCTTGTTGCTATTTCGATGACGCTCTCTCGTTCAGATATCGGTAAATGGACTGGAGGCAGGACATGAAAGGGATAACGAATTCAGTTGTTTGTGTTGTCCGTTTCAGGAAAGTAAATTGCCCACCCAGCTCACTCAGGTGCTTCACTATATCACATTTTACATTGTCCGTAAGCTTGAGTTCATTTGCACACAAATCATACAATGATCATAGCCTCAAAATCATAGCCTCAATTTTGTCCGGCATATTGGAGAGTCCCTGTAATCCTAGATTCAGATCATTCAGGTGAGGAAAAAATATCACTCAGATAGGCCAGTTGTGTGTGAAACTTGTCATCATGCAAGTGGTCAGACAAGGGAAAATGATGGCCAGTAAAGAGAACTTTAAGATTGTCCCTCAATTGACAAAAATACTTGTCAATACTTTGCCCCTTGATAACCAGTGCACTTCTGTATGTTGTAAAAGTGTTACATGGCCATATCATTGCATAATGCAGAAAATACACAAGAGTTCAGGGGCCTTGCTTTAACAAAGTTAACCATTTTCACTGTTGTGTCAAAAGCGTCTTTCAAGCTGTCAGGCATTCCCTTGGCAGCAAGAGCCTCTCTGTGGATGCTGCAGTGTATCCAACTGCTTGCACGCGAGTTACCACTCCACTCTGTCTGTCTGTCATGGCTTTTGCGCCATCAATACAGATACCAACCAATCTTGACAACCAAAGTCCATTTGATGTCAAAGCTGTCCCGTACTTAAAAAATATCCTCTCATGTTGGCCTGGTTTCCAGTGATTTGCAGAAGAGGATGTCTTCCTTAATTGCCCCCTCATAAACGTAAAGGACATATACCAGGAGCTGTGCCAGGCTCGCCACGTCTGACTCATCCAGCTGTAACACATATAATTCACAGACTTTTTGTATGCGAAGCAGTACTTGTTAGAAAACATATCCTGCCATGTCACTGATGCATCGTGGAACAGTGTTGTTTGATGAAGGCATTGTCTGTCTAGTTTTTTGGGCCTTTTCCCCCAGCGATGCCCCAGCCATTTCTGCCGCATTAGGAATAAATTAGTCCTCCACGATAGTATGGGGCTTGCCTGTCCAAGCCACTCGGTAGCTCACCATTTTAGAGCTTTTAGCCCCTTCTTATTAATGGCATCTGCTGCTTTTTATACATGTCTTACTACTCGAAAATCTTCTGTATTCTCGCTCAAACTCCCTTGGCTTATTTTTCTAATTGTCATGTTTCATTTCTAAATGTCTGCGCAAGAGTGGAGAGAGAGTAACGGTTAATGTGAATGGATGTTAATTATTTGACTAGGCTACCTGTATTTGACATTGTGGTGTTTCGCTGAACAAAAGATGGTTAAAAACAAAAAATAATCGGCAGTGAAAGGAGGCTACTCAGGAGAGAAAAACCTCACCCAAATGTATCGCCAGTTGGAAAATATACATGTACTGTTTCAAAATGTGAAGAAAAATGTAAATCACATTTTTATTTGGCGTACCCCACAGTTTGGGAATACCTGCCTTATATGAACTGTAACTCAGTAAAATCTTTGAAAGTGTTTCATGTTGCGTTTATATTTTTGTTCAGTAACAATCTGGATGGCCAGCCATAATGAATGTTCAATGTACAGATAGATCATGCTTTCAAAACTATTAAGACAGGCTACTTTTCAGATGAGGATGGTACAGTAAGTAGTCTGTTACTCTCGTTGAGTCTCAAGTGTTCTTTTCCCCTCCAGTGTTCCATTGTGCAACTTGTTGAATGAACAGCAGCGTACTCCCTGTACTTTCTGAATCTGATCCGCCTGTCTGCCAACAGGCAGTGACCTCACGAGCGCCATATTAAAATGCTTCTTCTTCCCTACTTTTTTTGTGTTGAGAACGTAGCCACCATCAGTCTGCCTCTTGGTTTCAAGAGATTGACAGAGAACATGATGGAAATAAACTCACTCCAAGAGGCGTTCAAAGGTTATTTTGGTTCTTATGAATAACGTAATACTTCGATTGAAAGGCAGACGTTTTGTTTACTTGATTCCACAGTGGTTAGCTAGTTATATCGCCAGGTGTTGAATGTAGCTAGCTAGCTATAAGCTAATGTTAGCAAGTCAGCTAGCTAATGCTAAAATTCGGAAGAAGAAGCAACGTTGCTTAGCTAGTAGCGTTCAATTCTCAAACCTCCAGAAAAGCAATCACGCGAGCTATGTTATGTAACTGTTTCCTATGTATATTTCTGGATTCAACAATGTAGCTAGCTAGTTAACCATGATTGTGTAGACAACTCCATCGCCACATAGCTAACGTTAGCTAGCTTGACACCCAGCTAGCTAAGCTAATGAACTGATTAACTACCGGTAGTTAGCTGGCTAGTTAATTTAGCTATCGAGATAAGACATTGGCATTAAGTTAAGCCTAACTAGCTAGCTAATTGTTATGTAAATGGTACCCTAGCTAGTGAGCTAATTTTGTGTTCACTTGTAGCTCTTCAATTGCCACAACTAGCTGTAAAGGACAGCCTTTTATGCGAACACTCAATTAAATTCGCAGTTGGTGTCATTAACTTGATTATCCCCATTTGGCAGGTGCTTGTCTGAAGCTGGCTAGCTAGCTAGTTGAATGGCTAAAACACACTGACAGTGTTGTAGCCACAAATCCCCATTCATTAGATAGTAATAAGCAAGCGAATCACTCAGTTTCCTTATCTGTTGTGCTCACTGATTTGATATCACTGTTCTCTGCAGACTTTGACAAGAAAGGGACGCAAGAAGTGGCTCCCCTGCTAGATCAGTTTCTGTGTCATGTTGCCAAGACTGGAGAAACCATGTAAGTAATGTTCCTATTGACAAGCCTGGAGCTACAGATTTCATGCATATGAGAGGATGAGTGAGGCATGTTCAGTGGGAAAACTTGAACACCACTGGTCCAAATGATGGAATATGCCAAGGCCATGCCAAGTCTTTTCTGCATGTGGTCTATAACTAAATTACACATTTGACATGTTACTAGCTAAGTTATTATAATCTTGAAATGCAAAAAAATGTGTATGCATCATATTCTCACATTTTGCTTTATTTAACAAGTTAAATCATAGGAATGTGGATTATTCATTTTAAGAAATGTGTACTCTTTCTCCAGGGTCCAGTGGTCCCAGTTTAAAAGCTATTTCCTCTTCAAACTGGAGAAGGTGATGGATGACTTCATAGCCTCAGCACCCGATCAAAGGGGGGTAGCCAATCCCAATGTGGAGTCCATTCCATTTGAGGACATGAAGGAGAGGATACTGAAGATTGTGCATGGATACAATGGGTAGGTACCAGCAAAACCTTTCGGCAACTGTTTTCCTACAGTCATGTGATGCCATCTGGAGTTCACTATTGCTGATTTTGTGGTGGTTATACAATGGCGCCATCTACTGGATAGGCATTTCTAGATGTCACATGTACTGTAGCAGGGCTTGACATTCACTTTTTTAGCCACTTGTCCCTCAGCCTAGTAGGACTGTTCAATTTTTTTTTACTTCTCATAAAAAACATGTTAGTAACACAATTTGTACATAATTGTATGATGCAAGGAACCAATTTACAAAATAAAATGCATTACTATCTTTACCATAAGAGCATCAGACAAAAAATGTGACTGCACACAATTGGCTTCTTTGAATATTCAATCAAGACGGTCTCAAAATTCTCCTTTTAGTTCTCTGCTGGAGGATGGTAGCCTGGTACCCTATAAAATGTTGCAACATTACAATTACTACCAAATATTTTTTTTATGTCTTTATAAAATAATTCCCTCCAGGGCTCTAAAGAGGTTAAAAACGGACTCTGAGACGGTTCTTGGCCGACAGATCCTAAATGCATTCAAACACTGCACATTAAACATGTAAAAAGGAAATGAAGCTGATGCAACAGATCAGACTATTTAGCGTAAAACTGTAATGTTTATTTATTCATATCATAAGCTCAACAATGCACACATGGCTGTAGGCTATGCGCACATGCAATTAGAGGAAAACACTTCTCAAAAGCTCACCGCACGCGCAAGTGGGCCGAGACGAAAGTATCCATTAGAAATAGGGATGCGCAATATATCAGAAACCATATCGGAATGGACACACTTCTAGCTCCACAACTGACTCGAGAAATAAGCTCATCAACTGCTTCTGCTGCAGACATTTTACCCTCTGTCATGGCATAGAACACCTGCTCAACAAAACTGCCGACACAGTACTCAAGGCTGTGAACAAGCGAATGGGTGGCATTCTCTCTGAGCCTCTTTACTGTGTTGCCACCATGCTCGATGCTAGGTACAAGGACCGCTACTTTGATTCAGACAAGAAACAGGGTTTATGTGAAATGTTAGCCACAGCTGGACAAGATGGAAACAGACACAGTGACAGTGCGCATCGCAGAATAGGCCACAGAGCTGAAACTTCACTGCTTGACATGTATGATGAAATCTTGGTTGAGACTGAAAAAATTAACAATGAAACAGCAAGTGAGTGAAAAAAGGTTTGTGATTATGTCAAATCAAATCAAACTTTATTTGTCACATGCGCCGAATACAACTTGATCATGAAATGCTTACTTACAAGCCCTTTACCAACAGTGCAGTTTTACTGGTAATGGGGACACATGTAAATGCCAACAAAATAACTTTGGTGTTTCAACTATTTAACTGTACTAGTCCGCAAAGATGTTAAATATCGGTATGGGGTTTTTTTGGCAAGAAAAATATTGGATATTGGACAAAAATGTAATCTAATTAGAAATTAAGAGGGGAAATCTAAAGATGCATCAACTAGCATGGGTTACTAATATGACTAGGATTATGCCTTTGGCTGCTGGACAATAAAATTAAGTTTATTTGAAAAGCAGTAGAACATGAGAGAATTCCTGGTTTCAATCGCATTAAGTATTTGTAAAATAATTGCCTCTACATTTCTATGGTAGCTTTTTTGGCTAGGCTACTTTGAAACAAGGTATGCTTCAAGCATGCTTCATAAAATTACCTAAAATATCCACGTTATAAGCAGTTAAGTTTGTTTAAATAGTTTCTAAATGCTCACCACCTCAGATTTAAGGTGGGTGATGAGCGGTGCGCCACAGGCACTGTCCTTCACTCTGGTCTTGTGACCATTTGATCTGAACGAACCGTGCTTCAAGTATGTCGACAGAATCAAGCCTTTAGACGTTAATGTTAATTATCCTTCAATTTATTTGTCAAACATGACTGGCCACTTAGCCTATATTTATGTAATTAAAAGTCTCATTAAAGTTTGGCAATATATTCTGGACTTTTTCCACATTTTGTTGCTACAGCCTGAAAATGGATTAAATTTAGACATTGTCATTGGCCTACACACACTACCCCATAATGTCTAAGTGGAATTGTTTTTCTAAACATTTTATTGAAAATGAACAGCTGAAATGTCTTGAGTCTAAGTATTCAACCCCTTTAAGTTCAGGAGTAAAAATGTGTTTAACAAGTAACATAAGTTGCATGGACTCACTCTGTGTGCAATAATAGTGGTTAACATGATTTTTTTAATGACTACCTCATCTCTACCCCACACATACAATTATCTCTAAGGCCCCTCAGTCGAGCAGTGAATGGTGTATAAAAATCCTTCCTAACTCAGTTGCTGTAGAGGAAGGAAATCGCTCAGGGATTTCACAATGAGGCCAATTGTGACTTTTAAACAGTTAAGAGTTTAATGCCTGTAACAAAAGAGAACCGAGGATGAATCAACAACGTTGTAGTAACTACACAATACTAACCTAAATGAACGTGAAAAGGAGCCGTTACAGAATACAAATATTCCAAAAATGTGCATCCTTTTTGCAACAAGGCATTCAAGTTAAACTGCAAAAAATGTGACAAAGAAATTCACTTTAAGTCCTGAATACATAGCAGTATGTTTGGCGAAAATACAACACATCACTGAGTACCACTCTTCATATTTTCAAGCATGGTGGTGGCTGCATCATGTTATGGGTATGCTTGTCATCGACAAGGACTAGGAGTTTTTTAGGATAAAAATAAACTGAATAGAGTTAAGCACAGCCAAAATCCTAGAGAAACCTGGTTCAGTCTGTTTTTTAACAAACACAGGGAGACCAATTCACCTTTCAGCAGGATTATAACTTAAAACACAAGGCCAAATATACACTGGAGTTGCTTACCAAGATAACATTGACTGTTCCCGAGTGGTGTAGTTAGTTTTGGCTTAAATCTAAGGCAAGACTTGCCAGAGCTTGACACATATATTTAAATGAATGTGAAAATATTGTACAATACAGGTGTGTAAAACTCTTAGACTTGCATGTATTGACTCAGTGGTGTGAATAATTGTGTAAATTAGATATTTATCTTTCATTTTCAATCATTTAGCAAACATTTCTAAAAACATGTTTTCACTGTCGTTATGGGGTATTCTGTGTAGATGGGTGAGAAATCCATTTTGAATTCAGGCAATAATACAACAAAATGTGGAATAAGTCAAGTGGTATGAATACTTTCTGAAGGCACTATCTAATATTATCACTTTTTTCTTTAGCTAGGCCTCTGTTTTCTTTGGCTAGTCTGTTTTTCACTAGTTTTTACAGCTTTTCTTTTTACATACATTGTACTTTTATACACAGCATTCATTTATATTATATATATATATATATATATATATATATATATATATATTATACACATTACATTTAATTAATAAATAGTACTGACATCTCCGGGATACATTATATGTAGGGTTTTCCAGTAATGACCATTACTGATCATGAGCTCTCTAGTATCACCCCTGAGCTACTCACAGCCCATCTCACCCATCACCCTCTTTTGATTTCCATGAGCTCTCTAATATCACCCCTGAGCTACTCACAGCCCATCTCACCCATCACCCTCTTTTGATTTCCATGTGCCATATAATTTTCAACTGTGATGTCTTACATGAATTTGAAACCTTTCTAATTGCATAGTATCCACAGAGCTAAAGATGAAAACCTTTCCTACGACTATTATTATATTGTTGATTGACTATGGCTTTCCAAATCACCCAACCCTGCTGTTTGTAGTGTTCATTTTAAATCAATGTTGTGTTTTTTCAGCCACTCTTGAACCTGTGACCAGAAACAAGCTACATGGGGCAATACCATAATAAATTATCTAATTATTCTCTCTTCGCAGCAAAATTGGGTTTATTTTAATCAACTCCTTACATCATTCCCTCAGAATTCCATTTACGATCCAGCGTTTGTGTGAGCTGCTTACAGAACCCAAGAGGAATTACACAGGAACAGAGAAATTCCTCAGAGGTGTTGAGAAGGTGAGTTCAGTGCCACATTAGATAGGATTTTTATAGTGTGTGTAATATATATATAAATACACGTGTGTGTGTATAATATATATATATGAGAGGGAGATATACATATCTATCATTAACAGTACTAGTCAAAAGTTACACATTCAAGGGTTTTTATTTATTTTTACTATTTCCTACATTGTAATATAATAGTGACATCATAAACTATGAAATAACACAATAATAATCATGTAGTAACCAAAAAGTGTTAAACAAATTCAAAATATATTTTAGATTCTTCAAAGTAGCCACCCTTTGCCTTGACAGGTTTGCACACTCTTGGCATTCTCTCAACCAACTTCATGACCTGAAATGCATTTCAATTAAAGTTCATTTGTGGAATTTCTTTCCTTCTTAATGCGTTTGGGCCAATCAGTTGTGTTGTTACAAGGTAAGGGTGGTATACAGAAGATAGCCCTATTTGTTAAAAGACAAAGTCCATATTATGACAGTCCATCATTACTTTAAGACATGAAGGTGCAGTCGCAAAAACCATCAAGGATATCGAATATAAAATATTTAATTTTTTTGAACACTTTTGGTTACTACATGATTCCATGTGTTATTTCATAGTTTTGATGCATTCACTATTATTCTACAATATAGTAAAAATAAAGAAAAACCCTTGAATGAGTACGTGTGTCCAAACTTTTGACTGGCTGTGTGTGTATATATATATCTCAATAAAATAGTATTTATATATTGAAGTGTTTGTAATAGGGTTTTTCTTCTCCCAGAATGTGATGGTGGTCAGCTGTGTGCATCCTACCTCAGAGTAAGGGTTGTCTTTTCCTTATTGTTATACATTATAGCAATGAAGCATTTTTAGACACACAGGTGTGTGTTTTTATTAAGTTTATATGATGTTCGGAATTGTCATTGTGATGTTTCTCTCTGTCATGAAGGAAAAACGGATGCAGTGGTGTGAATAGAATTAATGGTGTTATGTTGCCTGGAAACTCATCTGCTTTTACAGAGAGGTAAAGCGCATAGGACAGGCTCTCATTCTCCCATCCTCGTTTCACATCAGTGATAATTGCCTAAAGGTAAATGCAGAAAGTAAACCTCACTTTTCTTAGTCTCTTATTATTTTCTTGCAGGAAAGTTAATGGCCCAGGGACCCCCAGGCCGCTGAACAGACCAAAACTCTCTCTAGCCAGCTCACTAGCGACAAACGGTCTACCGGACAGTACAGAAAACAAAGATCCTACCACAGAGCAGGGACATGACACACATTCCAGGTACTTCAGTTGCTACCCAAAATACCATGTGATACTCACTTCCTACTGTTCTTTTATGAATTTAATGCGTGTTGAATCTTCTTTCTCAGTGAGGTGTCAGCATCGGATACGCTAGGGAGCTCTGTGAAGAACAAGCACTATGACGATCAGGAGGTTATGGAGGCGGAGCAGCACGAGGTGAAGAGGCTCAAGTTCAACAAAGATAAAGAGGAGGAGCAGAAGGTGGACACCCTCAGCTCCTGCCATGCTGACAGCTTGTCGGAAGAGACAGAGTCCATGGTCCAGGAGAAGGAGGAGGAGGAGGACAGTGAGGCTGCCAGTACTGCTGGGACTTGTGAAGACCAAGGTAGGACTGAATTTTCACCTTTTTCCATCATGCCGGTATACATCGCTGGTGAAATCCTTTGTGGATATTAGTAAGTGTATGAGCAGAACCAGGAGTTGCCTGAATTCTGAGGTGTTCATTGCAAGTTCAGCTTATCTGTGTGCCAGATCTATGAGAACCCAGTTAACATTGCTTACTCTGTTTTTGTTTCCTTGCCTGTCCCACAGAGCCATCGAGCACACAGTCGGAGCCATCAGCAGGGCCCGGGGCGGATAAGCAGGCAGAGGGGGAGGTACCTTGTGACTCCCAAGAGGAAGGTAATGACATGGACCAGTCAGAACAGCAGGCCACTGCTGGCGTCCTGAAGAACCCTGAGGCCCGGGACAGCGATGAGGGCTGTGACCCAGTTAGCAGCAGTAGCGCCAGCAGCTGTAACAGTGCGGAGAATGAATCCAGGGAAGAGGCAGCCCCTGCTCCCTCCAGCAGTACTCCTGAGCCAGCTGCAGAGGGTGCCATGGAGAGTGGCAGCCAGGACACTGGGACCAGTGAAGAGCCCATGGAGCAGGACTAACAGCTCCTCAGGATCGATCTATTGACCATTAAGAACATCTGTCCTCAAGTCTAGCTTGAGTGTCACCGGTGAAGGGGCTACTCCATCCTGGTCCCCTAGATACTTTACGCCTTGTCTACATTTTGGCTACTCCTCAAAATGACCACCTGTCATTGATGTGGACATCCACATTTTTATTTTCAATTGAAGATTTTTTTAACTGGATTATTTTCTTCCCCTACACTCTATTTAAGAGTTTCCTTTTAAGGCTTGTGGTCTCCAGAGGTCTTTGTTTCAGCCTTGGTCAGTCTTTTGGGTTGCATATGATGTTTGTTCAAGCTGTGCTGATTGGACGGTGTGTTCACCTGGGTATTGTTTTCTCGTCAATTTGAGCATTTGACAGGTAAAGCAGGCCCAGTTTTGTTCCTGTAGCCAGTTGTTTTTCTCTGTGGATTATCACCCCCGCCAAACCACCAGAGTCAGGACAGAGCTAACCCTGCTAACTAACCTCTTCATTATTTATGCCGTTAGTTACTTACTCCAGAGATGAGCTTGCTAGCATTTCTGTTTGACTGAAGCTCGAGCCTCAGCATCCAGCCCATACCACTGTTTTTACTCATGTGCCGCCATCTTGGCTGTTGAGGAAAAAGTATCTTTCTATGTTATTTAAAAAAATCTATTTTCCTCGTGAGATGGAGTATTGTATTAGATTTTCCATGTGAGACCATATTCTCCTTTTTAAAATGCGTCTGTTGTCTTTGCTATGATGCACTACCGACCGAACTCGAAGAGTAATGTAACATGCTACTTTTACCTTCAGATGTAAGATTATATCATTTTGGGGGCACCATAATTTATATAAACATTTCAACTCAACTACTTATTTTGTAAAATGTTATTTTGTGGCAGCCATCTTAGTTTCCAAAACCAGCTGTAAGTACAAGATGACTTCCAATTTGGATTGTGATGTCACCAAGTTGTTTGACTGACAGCTATCCAGAGCAGTTGGTTTCTTTCTATAGCTGTACTTTTGATATTTAGAATTTTAAATTTCTGTAAAGTAGACTTTTGTAGATTGTAATACAGTATGTGTTCACTTCCTTTGTGAAACCATATAATTGTATAATTTCTGTGTATACTCTGAATGATTTTGCTTTCAATGCAGTATTCAGATAAAGCAATAAATGTTCACATTTTTGTGTGGTCATGCTTTCTTACCCGTGAGGCATCTCGTTTAGTCCACTGAGCTGCTTTAAAAGCTGCATGTTAACCCGACTGGTATCAGATGACCTATGTCACAACCTCAACACCTCTGCAGAATTTTTTAAAATACATGTGTTGAAAACAATGTGAACTTATGGCCATTCAATCCTCAGTTCAAGACTATTCCTCGGTCACATTTTGTATTTGAACAGGTTGTACAATGTGTCCCTTGCCTGAGGTCTTAAGAGCTGAAGACTAATGTCTAGGGCCAAAGCAGACAACCTGATCGGTTACTTATGTATTCTTGAAATCCTCAAACTGCAGTCAGTTTAAGACCAAACACAAGATGTATGAGAATTGCTAGGTTATACACAGTGTATAACTATTTTAACACCTATATTAGAACACCTTCCTAATACAGAGTTGCACTCCCTTTTGCTCTCAGAACAGCCTCAATTCGTCGGGGCATGGACTCTACAAGGTGTCAAGCGTTCCACAGGGATGCTGGCCCATGTTGGCCCCAATGCTTCCCACAGTTGTCAAGTTGGCTGGATGTCCTTTGTGGTGGACCATTCTTGATACACACAGGAAACTGTTGAGCATGAAAAACCCAGCACCGTTGCAGTTCTTGACACACAGACTGGTGCGCATGGCACGTCCATTGCATTCGGAAAGTATTCAGACCCCTTTATCTTTTCCACATGTTACATTACAGCATTATTCTAAAATGGATTACATTGTTTTCCCCCTCATCTACACACAATACCCCATAATGACAAAACAGAAACAGGTTCAGACATTTTTGTAAGTTTATTAAAAATATCACATTTACGTAAGTATTCCAGACCCTTTACTCAGTACTTTGTTGAAGCACCTTTGACAGCGATTACAGCCTCAAGTCTTGGGTATGACGCTACAAGCTTGGCCACCTGTATTTGGGGTATTTCTCCCATTCTTCTCAGCAGATCCTATCAAGCTTTGTCGGATTATATGGGGAGTGTTGCTGCACAGCTATTTTCAGGTCTCCAGAGATATTAGATCGGGTTCAAGTCCGGGCTCTGGCTGGGCCACTCAAGGATGTTTCGAAACTCGTCCCGAGGCCACTCCTACATTGTCTTGGCTGTGTGTTTAGGGTCGTTGTCCTGTTGGAAGAAGAACCTTCACCCCAAAATATTTCAATCGTTGGTTTTATCAGACCAGAGAATCTTGTTTCTCATGTTCAGAGTCCTTTAGATTAGAGGTTGACCGATTAATCGGAATGGCTGATTAATTAGGGCCAATTTCAAGTTTTCATAACAATCGGGAGTCAGTGTTTTTGGACACCGATTATTTTTTTTTTACATCTTTATTTAACTAGGCAAGTCAGTTAAGAACACATTCTTATTTTCAATGACGGCCTAGGAACGGTGGGTTAACTGCCTCGTTCATGGGCAGAACGACAGATTTTCACCTTGTCAGCTCGGGGGATTCAATCTTGAAACTTTACAGTTAACTAGTCCAACGCTCTGACCACCTGCTTCTCATTGCACTCCACGAGGAGACTGCCTGTTACGCGAATGCAGTAAGCCAAGGTAAGTTGCTAGCTAGCATTAAACTTATCTTATAAAAAACAATCAATGAATCATAATCACTAGTTAACTACACATGGTTGATGATATTACTAGTTTATCTAGCGTGTCCTGCGTTGCATATAATCGATGCGGTGCATATCGTTGCTCCAATGTGTACCTAACCATGAACATCAATGTTCATTTCAATGTCCTTTCTTAAAATCAATACACAGAAGTACATACACTGCTCAAAAAAATAAAGGGACCACTAAAATAACACATCCTAGATCTGAATGACTGAAATATTATTACTAAATACTTTTTTCTTTACATAGTTGAATGTGCTGACAACAAAATCCCACAAAAATTATCAATGGAAATCAAATTTATCAACCCATGGAGGTCTGGATTAAAGTGGAAAACCACACTACAGGCTGATCCAACTTTGATGTAATGTCCTTAAAACAAGTCAAAATGAGGCTCAGTAGTGTGTGTGGCCTCCACGTGCCTGTATGACCTCCCTACAACGCCTGGGCATGCTCCTGATGAGGTGGCGGATGGTCTCCTGAGGGATCTCCTCCCAGACCTGGACTAAAGCATCCGCCAACTCCTGGACAGTATGTGGTGCAACGTGGTGTTGGTGGATGGAGCGAGACATGATGTCCCAGATGTGCTCAATTGGATTCAGGTCTGGGAAACGGGCGGGCCAGTCCATAGCATCAATGCCTTCCTCTTGCAGGAACTGCTGACACACTCCAGCCACATGAGGTCTAGCATTGTCTTGCATTAGGAGGAACCCAGGGCCAACCGCACCAGCATATGGTCTCACAAGGGGTCTGAGGATCTCATCTCGGTACCTATTGGCAGTCAGGCTACCTCTGGCGAGCACATGGAGGGCTGTGCGGCCCCCCAAAGAAATGCCACCCCACACCATGACTGACCCCACCGCCAAACAGGTCATGCTGGAGGATGTTGCAGGCAGCAGAACGTTCTCCTCGACGTCTCCAGACTCTGTCACATGTGCTCAGTGTGAACCTGCTTTCATCTGTGAAGAGCACAGGGCACCGGTGGCGAATTTGCCAATCTTGGTGTTCTCTGGCAAATGCCAAACGTCCTGCACTGTGTTGGGCTGTAAGCACAACCCCCACCTGTGGACTTCGGGCCCTCATTACCACCCTCATGGAGTCTGTTTCTGACCGTTTGAGCAGACACATGCACATTTGTGGCCTGCTGGAGGTCATTTTGCAGGGCTCTGACAGTGCTCCTCCTTGCACAAATGCGGAGGTAGCGGTCCTGCTGCTGGGTTGTTGCCCTCCTACGGCCTCCTCCACGTCTCCTGATGTACTGGCCTGTCTCCTGGCGTGCTCCATGCTCTGGACACTACGCTGACAGACACAGCAAACCTTCTTGCCACAGCTCGCATTGATGTGCCATCCTGGATGAGCTGCACTACCTGAGCCACTTGTGTGGGTTGTAGACTCCGTCTCATGCTACCCCTAGAGTGAAAGCACTGCCAGCATTCAAAAGTGACCAAAACATCAGCCAGGAAGCATTAGGAACTGAGAAGCGGTCTGTGGTCACCACCTGCAGAACCACTCCTTTATTGGGGGTGTCTTGCTAATTGCCTATCATTTCCACCAACAGCATGTGAAATTTATTGTCAATCAGTGTTGCTTCTTAAGTAGACAGTTTGATTTCACAGAAGTGTGATTGACTTGGAGTTACATTGTGTTGTTTAAGTGTTCCCTTTATTTTTTTGAGCAGTGTATTTTTAAACCTGCATATTTAGCTAAAAGAACTCCAGGTTAGCAGGCAATATTAACCAGGTGAAATTGTGTTATTTCTCTTGTGTTCATTGCACGCAGAGTCAGTGTATATGCAACAGTTTGGGCCGCCTAATTTGCCAGAGTTTTGTGTAATTATGACATAACATTGAAGGTTGTGCAATGTAACAGGAATATTTAGACTAATGGATGCCAACCATTAAATAAAATACGGAACGGTTCCGTATACGGTATTTCACTGAAAGAATAAACGTCTTGTTTTCGAGATGATAGTTTCCGGATTCGACCATATCAATGACCTAAGGCTCGTATTTCTGTGTGTTATTATGTTATAACTAAGTCTATTATTTGATGGAGCAGTCTGACTGAGCGGGGGTAGGCAGCAGCAGGCTCGTAAGTATTCATTCAAACAGCACTTTCGTGCATTTTGCCAGCTGCTCTTCGTTGTGCATCAAGCAGTGCGCTGTTTATGACTTCAAGCCTATCAACTCCCGAGATTAGGCTGGTGTAACCGATGTGAAATGGCTAGCTAGTTAGCGGGGTGCTCGCTAATAGCGTTTCAAACGTCACTCGCTCTGAGACTTTGAGTAGTTGTTCCCCTTGCTCTGCATGGGTAACGCTGTTTCGAGGGTGGCTGTCGTTGTGTTCTTGGTTCGAGCCCAGGTAGGAGCGAGGAGAGGGACGGAAGCTATACTGTTACACTGGTAATACTAAAGTGCCTATAAGGACATCCAATAGTCAAAGGTTAATGAAATACAAATGGTATAGAGATATATAATGGTATAGAGTCCTGTAATTCCTATAATAACTACAACCTAAAACTTCTTACCTGGGAATATTGAAGACTCATGTTAAAAGGAACCACCAGCTTTCATATGTTCTGAGCAAGGAACTTAAAAGTTAGCTTTCTTACATGTCACATATTGCACTTTTACTTTCTTCTCCAACACTTTGTTTTTGCATTATTTAAACCAAAATGAACATGTTTCATTATTTATTTGAGGCTAAATTGATTTTATTGATGTATTATATTTAGTTAAAATAAGTGTCCATTCAGTATTGTTGTAATTGTCATTATTACAAATACTTTTTTTATTAAATCGTCATCGGCTTTTTTTGGTCCTCCAATAATCGGTATCAGCGTTGAAAAATCATAATCGGTCGACCTCTACTTTAGATGCCTTTTGGCAAACTCCAAG
Organism: Oncorhynchus keta; assembly: GCF_023373465.1. Classification (NCBI taxonomy): domain Eukaryota; kingdom Metazoa; phylum Chordata; class Actinopteri; order Salmoniformes; family Salmonidae; genus Oncorhynchus; species Oncorhynchus keta. Next base: position 19,603,202 of record NC_068430.1, on the reverse strand, counting down.
GAGTGGCTTCCGTCTGGCCACTACCATAAAGGCCTGATTGGTGGCGCGCTGCTGAGATGGTTGTCCTTCTGGAAGGTTCTCATCTCTACAAAGGATCTCTGGAGCTCTGTCAGAGTGACCATCGGGTTCTTGGTCTCCTCCCTGACCAAGGCCCTTCTCCCCCGTTTGCTCAGTTTGGCCAGGCGGACAGCTCTAGGAAGAGTCTTTGTGGTTCCAAACTTCTTCCATTTAAAAATGATGGAGGCCACTGTGTTCTTGGGGACCTTCAATCCTGCAGAAATGTTTTGGTACCCTTCCCCAGATCTGTGCCTCAACACAATCCTGTCTCGGATTTCTACAAACAATTTCTTTGACCTCATGGCTGGGTTTTTGCTCTGACATGCACTGTCAACTGTTGGACCTTTACATAGACAGGTGTGTGCCTTTCCAAATCATGTCCAATCAATTGAATTTACCACAGGTGGACTCCAATAAAGTTGTATAATCATCTCAAGGATGATCAATGGAAACAGGATGCACCTGAGCACAATTTCTAGTCTCAGCAAAGGGTCTGAATAATTAAGGTTTTTCTGTTTTTATTTGTATTAAATTCACAATAATGTCTGAAACCTGTTTTTTCTTTCTGAAACCTGTTTTTTCAGAGTAAGGCTGTGACATAACAACATTTGGAAAAAGTTAAGGGGTCTGAATTCTTTCTGAATACACTATACTACCGTACCCTGTACAAAGGCACTTAAATGTTTTGTCTTGCCCATTCACCCTCTGAATGGCACACATACACAAGCCATGTCTCAATTGTCTCAAGGCTTAAAAATCACTCTTTAACCTGTCTCCTCCCCTTCATCTACACTGATTGAAGTGGATTTAACAGGTGACATCAATCAGGATCATAGCTTTCACCTGGATTCACCTGGTCAGTCTGTCATGGAAAGGTCTGTCATGTTTTGTTCACTCAGTGTATTTGTGAAGGCTCACTGGCACCTTAAGTTTGTGTGCCTTGACTAAACACATCCATTCTGAACATATGTCTTTCTCGTGAAAATAGAAGTTAACTAGGGGATCATAGTCTGGGGCTGGAAGAGCCTTTGTTACCACCCTGGCGCCCAACTTTTTAATATTTTAATCTTGCATGTCTTGTTTTTACACAGGAGCCTGCAAAGGTGCTTTTGTGGGTTGTCTTACAGTGTGCGACATGTCTGTCTCTTGACTGCTGAAATTTACCCAGGCTCTCTAAGGAAATAAATAGTGGATTGTATGAATCCGAGCAGCAGTGCTGTTCTGTGGGATGGGAGACAGCATTAAACTGTAGTCTTTAAAAAGGCATCTCCAGGGAAATAAATGCCAGGCCAACCGAGGAATAAAGAGGAGCTCTCAATCAAATGAGATATAATTTCATCCCTCTCCAGAAATGGCAGAGGTTATTATAGAGTGAAAACACTGTATTTCATTTTGGGCTTCTTTTAAAAGTTTGTTTCATACTAAAAGTTAGTTCATGCTCAGGACCCTGTTCTTGGAGACTTACCATTCTGTAGGTTTTCATTCCAACCCTAATCTAGCACATCTGATTCTAATAATTAACTGGTTGATAAGATTAGTCAGGTTAATTACAATTGGGGTTGGGGTGAATACTTACAGGACTATAGTGCTCCAAGAACAGGGTGGGAGAGACCTGCTCATTACTTTGCCCCCAATGTTGCTACTTGCAGAAGGCCTTCAACCCATCATTTGGAATACTATACTGAAAAGAATATATAAATGCAACATGCAACAATTTCAATGATTTTACTGAGTTAGAGTTCATATAAGGAAATCAGAAATAAATGAATTAGGCCCTAATCTATGGATTTCACATGACTGGGCAGTTTCCCAGGATGTCCTGGGAGGGCATAGGCCCACCCACTTGGGAGACTGCCTACCCACTGGGAAGCAAGGCCCATACAATCAGAATTAGCTTTACCCCACAAAAGTGCTTTATTACAGACAGAAATGATCCTCAGTTTCATCTGTGGATGAAACCAGCTGTCCAGGTGGCTGGTCTCAGACAATCCTGCAGGTGAATAAGCTGCATGTGGAAATCCTGGGCTGACGTGGTTACACGTGGTCTGCAGCTGTAAGGCTGGTTGGACGTACTGCCAAATTCTTAAAACTTACTTTCTCTACCATAACCACCTCCAAAGTAACAAATTCTCTGGCAACAGCTCTGGTGGACATTCCTGCAGTCCACATGCCAAATGCACACTCCCTCAAAACTTGAGAGACATCTGTGGCATTGTGTTGTGACAAAACAGCACATTTTTAGAGTGGCCTTTTATTGTCCCCAGCACAAGGTGCACCTGTTTAATGATCACGCTGTTTAATCAGCTTCTTGATATGCCACACCTGTCAGGTGGATGTATTATCTTGGTAAAGGAGAAATGCTCACTAACAGGAATGCAATGAAATTTGTGCACAACATTTGAGAGAAATAAGCTTTTTGTGTGTATGGAACATTTCTGGGATCTTATATTTCATCACATGAAACATGGGACCAACACTACAAAGAGCTGGGTTAATTTAAAATGTAAACAGATTGCTGTGTTTTCTGTCTCATAGAAGTTTACACACTGGTGTATACTGCTGAAGGAGCCTCATTATTTCTCAACTGTGTTTGAAAGACTATCTTTGATATAAACTCTATTGTTTGATCCCAGGGGACCTGGCTTCATTACTTGGGGATCAAAGAAGGCTAAATAAGGTAAATATCCAGACAGCCCATGGTCAGGTCTGTATGTAGAGTAGGGTCATTATCTGCATCTCATAACATCACAAAGGTAACACATGGTACAAAGACCAACAGCAACCCTTTCTTTAGGCTTGCCAAATTTAAGAAATGAGATAATTTAAGGAAATACAGTGTGAAATGAACGACGTGCACATAGTTGGCTTAGCTTTTTTATGCATGTCTAATTATGCTTAATGGGAGTTCATTGTTCTTGGCACTTTTGTAGTCTAACTTAAACTTGGATGAAATGTAAATTTAAGTGGCTCCATATAGCTTTAATTAATTAATCGCTGCCCAGGTGACGGTGCCAACTTTTACTCCTTGGCACTGGGCTCCAGTACAACCCAATTGAGTTCTGTGTGTGCTTTGGATCTGAAGCAAGCTTTTATGGTAGAGGCTTTTGAAAAAAGTATTGGTTTATACAAACACAGGTTGAGCGGTTTGAAATCATTTTTATGAATTTCACTAATGTAAGTGATCTTTGTTTTCCTATTCACTGAGAATCAAAGATAAAAATGTGGCCCTCTCAAGGACATCAGATAATCTGCTCCAAAACCTAAATTTCCATAAACAAAGCCTTACTGTTTCAGTCTACTGCAACCCTTCAGTATCTACGTCACACTATTTGTCATTTATTGGATAAGTCCCCAAGTGTTCTCCTACAGTCCAGAATTGAAAATATTGCCCTTCTGAAAAAGAAGCTGAGTTGTCTATCTACACAGCTGTTTCACAAAGCAGATCTGTATGTCTATAGTAGCCTACTTTCATATGTCCTGAACCTTCTATCCCAAGACACCAAACCCTGAATCTAAATGCAGTAGAACCTGCTGGCTTGCTCCAGTGCAGAACACAAGGTTGGGCAAACTACTACAAACGTTTTAAGGGGATGATTATTTTGGTTTGAAAAAAACAACACTCCAGGCCACACTTGAAATGATAATGGACCTATATATTTTTAAACAACTGACCCTTTTCTGGTCCGCAAATAGATTTTGACAAAACATGTCGTCTGTGCAACCCTCTGTTGAATTTCGAATCCCAATGTGGCCCTCGCGCCAAATAGTTTGCCCACCCCTAGTATAATCAATCAAGCTAACTGCTTTTGACTTCTCTTTACAGTTTAATTATGAGTTCCTTGGATCAGGAGCCATGCCTAATTTCCATATTACTTATAATTTATTACAACAGGTGATGCTTATTAAAACTCTGTGATTGTTTGCAAGTGTTCATGATTCTCTACTGTAATGCTAGCTTTTGTTTTAGAACTAGTAGATTGATTGTTTGCTTGCAGAGTAGCATGAATTCCAAATGTACAGTTGAAGTCGGAAGTTTACATACACTTACAGTGGGGCAAAAAAGTATTTAGTCAGCCACCAATTGTGCAAGTTCTCCCACTTAAAAAGATGAGAGAGGCCTGTGATTTTCATCATAGGTACACTTCAACTATGACAGACAAAATGAGAAAAAAAATCCAGAAAATCACATTGTAGGATTTTTGTATGAATTTATTTGCAAATTATGGTGGAAAATTGTGGGGGTGCTTTGCTGCAGGAGGGACTGGTGCACTTCACAAAATAGAAAATATGTGGATATATTGAAGCAACATCTCAAGACATCAATCAGGAAGTTAAAGCTTGGTTGCAAATGGGTCTTCCAAATGGACAATGACCCCAAGCATACTTCCAAAGTCGTGGCAAAATGGCTAAGGACAACAAAGTCAAGGTATTGGAGTGGCCATCACAAAGCTATGATCTCAATCCTATAGAAAATGTGTGGGCAGAACTGAAAAAGCTTGCGCGAGCAAGAAGGTCTACTAACCTGACTCAGTTACACCAGCTCTGTCAGGAGGAATGGGCCAAAATTCACCCAACTTATTGTGGGAAGCTTGTACAAACTTGTACAAGGCTACCCGAAACCCAAGTTAAACAATTTACAGGCAATGCTACCAAATATTGATTGAGTGTAAAAGCTGAAATAAATCATTCTCTCTACTATTATTCTGATATTTCACATTCTGAAAATAAGGTGGTGATCCTAACTGACCTAAGACAGGTCAATTTTAATTGTATTATATGTCAGGAATGGTGAAAAACTGAGTTTAAATGTATTTGGCTAAGGTGTATGTAAACTTCCGACTTCAACTGCAGCTTGGTTGGTGGTAGAAATCATGAGGAAATGTATGCGTCGTTCTAATATGGCTTTATATTCGCAAGTCACTTTTTGACCTTGTATTATTCATAGAAGACAGTTCCCTATATCAGTTTTTCCCGACCCTGGTCCTCCAGTACCCCCAACAATACACCGGCCCTGGTCCTCCAGTACCCCCAACAATACACCGGCCCTGGTCCTCCAGTACCTCCAACAATACACCAACCCTGGTCCTCCAGTACCCCCAACAATACACCGACCCTGGTCCTCCAGTACCCCCAACAATACACTGGCCCTGGTCCTCCAGTACCTCCAACAATACACCAACCCTGGTCCTCCAGTACCCCCAACAATACACCGACCCTGGTCCTCCAGTACCCCCAACAATACACCGGCCCTGGTCCTCCAGTACCCCCAACAATACACCGGCCCTGGTCCTCCAGTACCCCCAACAATACACCGACCCTGGTCCTCCAGTACCCCCAACAATACACCGGCCCTGGTCCTCCAGTACCCCCAACTATACACCGACCCTGGTCCTCCAGTACCCCCAACAATACACCGGCCCTGGTCCTTCAGTACCCCCAACAATACACCGGCCCTGGTCCTCCAGTACCCCCAACAATACACCGGCCCTGGTCCTCCAGTACCCCCAACAATACACCGACCCTGGTCCTCCAGTACCCCCAACAATTGATTGAAAGGATTGAGAGTTCAGAAGGGCACAGTGTCTGGACTTTTAAGTGTAGCAGCATCTGAACTATCAGTAGGCATGTTCCTCTGTCGAGGTCAGGCATCCCGGTGCACAATCTCTGTGCTATCCAATAGAGGGTACTGTTTAGTTTCCCAGGCAGATTTAACTTGATAGTCCTGGCCTGAAATGAAGGCGCAGACCCAGTACTGCCTGCAGCTGCTGATAGGAGCTGTGACACATTTCTCCCCACCATGTTATCACACTCCCCCACATCATAGGGACCACTCCACCTCCTGGGTCTACTGCATCCAATGCAGTTAATTCGTCCACATGAACTCATGCACTGAATGTGCATAATTTACTTTTCATATAGGCAAAGGCTAGAGCCTATTACTAGGTTGATGTTAAATATGTTGTAGATGTCTGTGTTTTGATCCATAGGTCACCTATTTGATAGTAACCTATGTCAATTCTGTACACCATTGTGTGTATTTGGTTGGGAAAATTGCACAATAAAAAAGAAACAAACAAAAAACAATGTATTTTTTAAAATGATGCTACAGAGGTTTTGTATTCATTTCATATGATATTTTACATCCTGCAACAACAATATATATATATTATACACAGTACCATATATATATACACAGTACCATATATATATACACAGTACCATATATATATACACAGTACCATATATATATACACAGTACCATATATATACACAGTACCATATATATATACACACAGTACCATATATACACAGTACCATATATACACAGTACCATATATATACACAGTACCATATATATACACAGTACCATATATACACAGTACCATATATATATACACAGTACCATATATATACACAGTACCATATATACACACAGTACCATATATACACACAGTACCATATATATACACACACAGTACCATATATATATACACAGTACCATATATATACAGTACCATATATACACACAGTACCATATATACACACAGTACAATATATACACACAGTACCATATATACACACAGTACCATATATATACACAGTACCATATATACACACAGTACCATATATATACACAGTACCATATATATACACAGTACCATATATATACAGTACCGGTGAAAAGTTTGGACGCACCTATTCATTCCATTTTTTTAATTTTTTTATTCAAATTATTTTCTACACTGTAGAATAGTAGTCAAGGCATCAAAACTATGAAATAACACACATGGAATCATGTAGTAACCAAAAAAGTGTTAAATAAATCAAAATATATTTTATATTTGAGATTCTTCAAAGTAGCCACACTTTGCCTTGATGACAGCTTTGCACACTCTTTCGTTCAATATCAAGTTCTATAGTCTGGCATACAGCAAGTTCAAACATTCTGCACTGCTCTGACAAATGGCAAGCATTACTAGTGGGTGGGTGCCGGGTGCTGTCCACACTGTTTGTAGACCAGATAGTACTGGAGTAAGAATAACAGCTTGTCCTTCTCTTGTTGCCCTGCGACCCAGCGGATGGAATACTGAACCTGAAAGCCCAGGGACAACATTGGAAGAAGCACTAGACATGCTACACTTTATGACTCCATTAGAGCCACCTAGTGGAGAGGAGAACACTACTTCCGGGTTGGAGCGAGCGGTCGCATCCGCATTTCGCTCCACAGGTAGTATAACTTTTTCATTACATTTCATTACATTTCATTATAGTACAACGGTTTCATATGTCTAATCTTAGCAATTTCTTCTTAGCTAGCTACATAGCCGTCTTTGTATCAAAGATAATTGCGTAATTATCGTCCTAACGTAGTCTTCACTGCTCTGCCCAGCAGCTAGCCAGCAAGCAAACGTCCACCGATTAGCAGCACTGTAGAAACTATTACACTCAACTGAACGACTTGATTAGTGTAGTGTTAGCTAGCTACATAGCTGTCTTTGCTGTCTTCGTATCCAAGATAATTGTGTAGTCTTAGAGTGATTATCTTAATTTACCGAGGTTAGCTAGCCAGCTATTTGTCGTCCTTAACGTAGGAGACACTGCTAGCTAGCCAACAGCTAGCCAACGTCTTCCGAATAGAACTCAACAACCCGGTCGCATTCCGCTTCGCTCCACAGGTAGTATCACATTTTCATTTAATTTCATTACAGTACAACGGTTTGATTTGTTTGATCGTAGCTAGCTACATAGCTAGCTACATAGCCGTCTTTGTATCAAAGATAATTGTGTAGTCTAGAGCGATTTTCTAGGTTAGCTAGCCAGCTATTGTCGTTCTTTTAACGCAACGTAATGTAATCAACACTGCTAGCTAGCCAGCTAGCCCCCGAATAGCAGCACTGTAGAAACTATTACACTCAACGGAACGACTTGATTAGTGTAGTGTCAACAACGCAGCCACTGCCAGCTAGCCTACAATGTCAACAACGCAGCCACTGCCAGCTAGCCTACTTCAGCAGTACTGTATAATTTTAATCATTTTAGTCAATAAGATTCCTGCAACTATGTGTCTGTCTATCCCTGTTCTCTCCTCTCTGCACAGACCATACAAACGCTCCACACCGCGTGGCCGCGGCCACCCTAATCTGGTGGTCCCAGCGCGCACGACCCACGTGGAGTTCCAGGTCTCCGGTAGCCTCTGGAACTGCCGATCTGCGGCCAACAAGGCAGAGTTCATCTCAGCCTATGCCTCCCTCCAGTCCCTCGACTTCTTGGCACTGACGGAAACATGGATCACCACAGATAACACTGCCACTCCTACTGCTCTCTCTTCGTCCGCCCACGTGTTCTCGCACACCCCAAGAGCTTCTGGTCAGCGGGGTGGTGGCACCGGGATCCTCATCTCTCCCAAGTGGTCATTCTCTCTTTCTCCCCTTACCCATCTGTCTATCGCCTCCTTTGAATTCCATGCTGTCACAGTTACCAGCCCTTTCAAGCTTAACATCCTTATCATTTATCGCCCTCCAGGTTCCCTCGGAGAGTTCATCAATGAGCTTGATGCCTTGATAAGCTCCTTTCCTGAGGACGGCTCACCTCTCACAGTTCTGGGCGACTTTAACTTCCCCACGTCTACCTTTGACTCATTCCTCTCTGCCTCCTTCTTTCCACTCCTCTCCTCTTTTGACCTCACCCTCTCACCTTCCCCCCCGACTCACAAGGCAGGCAATACGCTCGACCTCATCTTTACTAGATGCTGTTCTTCCACTAACCTCATTGCAACTCCCCTCCAAGTCTCCGACCACTACCTTGTATCCTTTTCCCTCTCCTCTCATCCAACACTTCCCACACTGCCCCTACTCGGATGGTATCGCGCCGTCCCAACCTTCGCTCTCTCTCCCCCGCTACTCTCTCCTCTTCCATCCTATCATCTCTTCCCTCTGCTCAAACCTTCTCCAACCTATCTCCTGATTCTGCCTCCTCAACCCTCCTCTCCTCCCTTTCTGCATCCTTTGACTCTCTATGCCCCCTATCCTCCAGGCCGGCTCGGTCCTCCCCTCCCGCTCCGTGGCTCGACGACTCATTGCGAGCTCACAGAACAGGGCTCCGGGCAGCCGAGCGGAAATGGAGGAAAACTCGCCTCCCTGCGGACCTGGCATCCGTTCGCTCCCTCCTATCTACATTTTCCACTTCTGTCTCTGCTGCTAAAGCCACTTTCTACCACTCTAAATTCCAAGCTTCTGCCTCTAACCCTAGGAACCTCTTTGCCACCTTCTCCTCTCTCCTGAATCCTCCTCCCCCCCCCCCTCCTCCCTCTCTGCAGATGACTTCGTCAACCATTTTGAAAAGAAGGTCGACGACATCCGATCCTCGTTTGCTAAGTCAAACGACACCGCTGGTTCTGCTCACACTGCCCTACCCTGTGCTCTGACCTCTTTCTCCCCTCTCTCTCCAGACGAAATCTTGCGTCTTGTGACGGCCGGCCGCCCAACAACCTGCCCGCTTGACCCTATCCCCTCCTCTCTTCTCCAGACCATTTCCGGAGACCTTCTCCCTTACCTCACCTCGCTCATCAACTCATCCCTGACCGCTGGCTACGTCCCTTCCGTCTTCAAGAGAGCGAGAGTTGCACTCCTTCTGAAAAAACCTACACTCGATCCCTCCGATGTCAACAACTACAGACCAGTATCCCTTCTTTCTTTTCTCTCCAAAACTCTTGAACGTGCCGTCCTTGGCCAGCTCTCCCGCTATCTCTCTCAGAATGACCTTCTTGATCCAAATCAGTCAGGTTTCAAGACTAGTCATTCAACTGAGACTGCTCTTCTCTGTATCACGGAGGCGCTCCGCACCGCTAAAGCTAACTCTCTCTCCTCTGCTCTCATCCTTCTAGACCTATCGGCTGCCTTCGATACTGTGAACCATCAGATCCTCCTCTCCACCCTCTCCGAGTTGGGCATCTCCGGCGCGGCCCACGCTTGGATTGCGTCCTACCTGACAGGTCGCTCCTACCAGGTGGCGTGGCGAGAATCTGTCTCCTCACCACGCGCTCTCACCACTGGTGTCCCCCAGGGCTCTGTTCTAGGCCCTCTCCTATTCTCGCTATACACCAAGTCACTTGGCTCTGTCATAACCTCACATGGTCTCTCCTATCATTGCTATGCAGACGACACACAATTAATCTTCTCCTTTCCCCCTTCTGATGACCAGGTGGCGAATCGCATCTCTGCATGTCTGGCAGACATATCAGTGTGGATGACGGATCACCACCTCAAGCTGAACCTCGGCAAGACGGAGCTGCTCTTCCTCCCGGGGAAGGACTGCCCGTTCCATGATCTCGCCATCACGGTTGACAACTCCATTGTGTCCTCCTCCCAGAGCGCTAAGAACCTTGGCGTGATCCTGGACAACACCCTGTCGTTCTCAACTAACATCAAGGCGGTGGCCCGTTCCTGTAGGTTCATGCTCTACAACATCCGCAGAGTACTACCCTGCCTCACACAGGAAGCGGCGCAGGTCCTAATCCAGGCACTTGTCATCTCCCGTCTGGACTACTGCAACTCGCTGTTGGCTGGGCTCCCTGCCTGTGCCATTAAACCCCTACAACTCATCCAGAACGCCGCAGCCCGTCTGGTGTTCAAGTTCTCCCACGTCACCCCGCTCCTCCGCTCTCTCCACTGGCTTCCAGTTGAAGCTTGCATCCGCTACAAGACCATGGTGCTTGCCTACGGAGCTGTGAGGGGAACGGCACCTCAGTACCTCCAGGCTCTGATCAGGCCCTACACCCAAACAAGGGCACTGCGTTCATCCACCTCTGGCCTGCTCGCCTCCCTACCACTGAGGAAGTACAGTTCCCGCTCAGCCCAGCCAAAACTGTTCGCTGCTCTGGCCCCCAATGGTGGAACAAACTTCCTCACGACGCCAGGACAGCGGAGTCAATCACCACCTTCCGGAGACACCTGAAACCCCACCTCTTTAAGGAATACCTAGCATAGGATAAGTAATCCTTCTCACCCCCCCCCCCTTTTAAGATTTAGATTCACTATTGTAAAGTGACTGTTCCACTGGATGTCATAAGGTGAATGCACCAATTTGTAAGTCGCTCTGGATAAGAGCGTCTGCTAAATGACTTAAATGTAAATGTAAATGTGAGACTCCTGAGGAATACTGTGTAATGTCTTCGAATATTCTGAGGAAAAGGGACTGGAAGTTGTCCTAGCTTTAGGCCCTGGGGTGTTGAGGTTTGTCTTGTGCTGCTTACTGCAGGGGTGTCCAAGCGGGCACCATTCTCAGCTAATTGTTATTTGAACTGCTAGACTGGCATCAGAGAGAGATGTAGAACAATTCCATTGAGTTTTCCTCTGTCTGCACATCTCTATTAAAGAGAGGAAGCAGTAAAATAAGGAATTGTATGTAAACTACACAAATGTATTTTACACATGTAAATATATAAAAAATACACAGCTATAAAGGACTCTTGACTAAATGGAAAGCCTTCATATCATTAAGTCTATATGACACGTTTCATCTGCTCTCCCATATGGACAGTCAGGTGAGGGAGCATGTCCGAGCACTGCTCTTAAACCCCAGTTTCTTGGCCTTCTCTATAGTCGTGGTACTTATTATTCACACCTGAATGCTTGCACTGGTTTCAACTGAATGCTAACAAGCTTAGACACTGCAGTGTAATAAAATTGGTTAATTGTTTATGAAATAATCAGGCTTGCGTAACCAAAACAAATCCTCATGAAAAACAAAAGCAATAAAACAGGCCCTGCCCCTGTTATTTGTGCAGTTAAAGATAAGCCTATGCACGGAGCACAAAGCCCCAGGGTTTTGTCTCCACAGACTGTGTTGGCGTGCGTGCATGTCCAGTCATGTTCCAGTTCATCTCCTTTCTATTCTCTTTTCCTCCCACCAAATCAACTCCCACACCACTTTGTGGCATTTATTTTCTTTTTGTGCTGAACTTTTTTTCTTTTCTTTTTTTGTGAGGTGTTCACATCACAGACAGGTAGAAATACTCAAAAATGACATAGATCCACCCTCCCCCTCTCTTCCCAGGCCTGAATCATATATTTAGTTTGTATGTATGTGTTGGGCTTTATGAATTGTTTATGTGTATGTGTTGGGATTTAGCTGAGATTATTCTTTACAGAGTCAAGTGTATTTGTCCAGGCCTCAATTGTTCCTTGACATACTTCTCTCTCTGTCGAAAATTCTAATGTTATACTTTCTAATAGTAACTGTATTCAATGGCGAATTGGGAGAGAGCGGAATGATTGCCATCTTAGACCAAACATATTTTTTTGCAGCAGTGCTGTCTGCCAGTAGTAATCATCTCTGATTGAATCTCTCAATCAATGAGCTATCATTGTTAAATAACATAGCAGATACAATGCATTGAATAATTACATTCATGCATTTCAAAAATAAATGTAACTTTGTCCCAGAAGCATTTAACTGCAGGGCACTCCCACATCATATTATGGAATGTTGCATTTGAGTGATTCTCTTTTTTCTACCAAGTTTATGTTAGATGGTAAAAGCACCCGGTGCCTGGTACTAGGAGGTGATATTACAGAATCATGAAATTATAGTACTTCAGGCCCCAACCCGTGGCCCATGATGAGGCTATTGATGATGGTAAAACCTGGAAGTATGGTGAATGACGCAAAGGGAGGCAATGTATCTCTCGCCAGAATTAATTTGAAAACAAATGTGTCCAGAAATAATACAACTACTGAGTGGGAAGAGTCAGTTTTAACCTTACATAAAATGTGTTGCAGCTGTTTGCAAATGAGCACAAATTAAATCAAGCATGTCTTTCCTTGTTTTGTTTATATAATCTGTGAGTTTGCCTAGTCATCGTGTTTGCTGCAACACGTTTTACAACATAAATTAGGTGTCAAAATGTCATATTTTGTATGTACGATCTGACTAAGAAGAGAACAGTACTGAGATAATAGAATGTCTTCCTTTGGAGTAAGGAGACAGGGTTTATGTTGATGACGTCTGTTCAGTTCATGCTACAACCATGATGGAATTTCATCACTAGTTGCATCACTGGAGCCAACTGTAAGTTAGTGGAAAATATGATGCAGGTATGAGTACAACCATAGGGTAACTGTTTGGATCTTGCACTGGCATAGCACTCTGTTACAAAACAAGGAGTGGGTACAAACTTAAACCAGTGGCTCTATTTTATGCTGATTTTGATTGATAGCATTGCCAGGGTTGTCACCAGGTTGCTGTATAGGAGTACAACAGTGTAATGAAGAGCATTAATTGTCTGCACATTGGCCCCTCCGTGCTTCTCATCCAGGCACTCCAGCGAATGGAACTGAAGCGTCTAGTTTCTTACAGGGCTTTTATGGGCATTTTGTAAGAGGCGTGCTGATCTTGGCATTGAGCTGTAAAAGTGTGACTGGGAGCTAAATCTGAGCCAAATCTGTCCGTGACGTTGGTGGTAAGAGTGTGTGTGTCCAGTTGTTGAATTAGCCTGGCTAGCTGTTGCGTAACTGTAAGTGCTAGTTAGGCCACATTGGAGAGGCAGGGATGAGAGAGCTCAAAAGGAGAACATCACTTCACCAGGAGCATACACCCCCTATAGTTCTAGCACTCTGCCTGTACTAGGCACTCCACACTGTTATAGAGGGCATCGTATGAAGCACAAAGCAACAAATGAACAGACTGTATTCAGACGATACACCACACCATTTCCTTTATCAAAGTGCCACAACGACACACAGGTGCCGTGATCATTAGGAGTTGAATTAGATAAACGTGGTTGATCAGTCCACTGAGCCATTTTGTCTTCACTCGTACTCTAGGCCTTCATCACATAGGTAGTAGTTTGATGTACAAATATCTTGTAAACACAGACTGACAAATTAAATGCATTGATTGGACTGTTGCTTGTGAAAACGTGCCTCCAAGAAGAATGTGCACAATGAGCAGTGGCCATTTACTGCTACAATCAATCTTGAGTCACATTTAGGGTTGCTGGTAGTATCCTAAATCAACGGCAGGAAATAACAACGCTTCTCCTGACTGCACGCTGAGCACATCACACGAGAGGGGGTTGGTGGCATCTTAATTGGGGAGGAGGGAGTCGTGGAAACGGCTGGACGGAAGAAGTGGAATGGTATCAAATATGGTTTCACCCCACTACCAAGAACATCATCAAGGACCTCAGCCACCCGAGCAGTGGCCTGTTCACCCCGCTACCATTTATAAGGCGGAGACAGTACAGGTGCATCAAAGCTGTTAAATAGTTACCACTAGCCTGCCTCCACCCATTACCCTGCCCTGAACTTAGTCACTGTTACTAGCCGGCTCCCACCCGATACTCTACCCTGCACCTTAGAGACTGCTGCCATGTAAAAAGTCATTGAACACTGGTCACTTTAATAATGTTGACATACTGTTTTACCCACTTCATATGTACAGTATATACTGTGTTCTTGTCAAGGCTCATCCTATGTAGCTACTTCTCTATTCATATAAACTGTCCACACCATCTGTCTATACACACCATCATATACATATTTATATTCCAGACTCTGACATTGCTCGTTCTGATATTTCTTAACCCTTTTACTATTTTATTAACACTGTTTGGGTGAAGTCTTGTCACGCACTGAGATTTTAATTCTTTGCTCCTTCAAGTAGATCAGAGGAAATCCCTCACATTTCACTGCGTAGCCCATGACAGGGAGATTTTAATGGGAGAAAATGTGTCCCTATTTTCATCGGGGTTTGGTGTCTGAGGAATTTGAAGTTATTGATACGCTGCATTACCACATGTCTATCTGGATAAATCTCTCCTTTATAGTGTGACCATGGCAAGGAGCACAAAATGATTAAGCATAAAGCCAGTGACATACAGTCATCCATTGAGCATGACAGCAAAGACAGGATTCATGCTGCGGAAGCAGATTACCCCATGGGTGGACTCTTGGATTAACATTTGAATCCTGTCTTTGCTGTCATGCTCATTGGAGGACTGTATGTCTTCTTGGCTAAGCAACCAGAAATGGTTGAAATCAATGAAATGAGATATTCTCAACAGGCATTGTGAAGTTGTTGAAAAACTATACTTATTCAAGGCATTGTCATTGGGAAGTGACAAAAGTTATTGTCACAACTCTGTGGAGGTGGTGATACTGTTTGAAATATGACCGTAACTTTGTTTTCCACCACAATACCTGGATGGGTGGGGGTATCCTTTGACCTAAATAATATGCTTCTCTTCATCATGTAATTATCTCGTTTATGCTTTGCTCCATTACACGAGACACGTCATCATAAATGAAAGATGTCTGGGCTACACCATTGAATGACTGAAAATGTACATTCTGATATTGGCACACCTGACTTACCCATAGACAATGCTTTTTACATTAATTGAAATGCCAACATACAATAAGTCATTGATATTATCTGATGGACAGTGGGCTGTGCCGTTTGAGATTGATTTATAGAACCTTTCAACAGCCAACCACTCATTAAAATATGGTGGAGGCTTGTACACATTTCCATCCTATCTAATGTTGTAAAAGTACAAGGCCCTTCCTCATATTAATTTAGGTCATTAATCTTGGTCGTGTCTCCTGTCACTCCACCTTTTGTTTGTGATAACGCTTATCAGGGTTAAAGTTTTATTATTCATTTTATGTATGTGATGCATTTAGGTATTGTATGTCTTCTATCCTCATTGTCGAGGATAATCGTCATTGTCGAGGATGTCGTGGTCCTTCTGTAGCTCAGTTGGTAGAGCATGGCGCTTGTAACGCCAGGGTAGTGGGTTCGATCCCCGGGACCACCCATACGTAGAATGTATGCACACATGAGACTGTAAGTCGCTTTGGATAAAAGCGTCTGCTAAATGGCATATATTATTATTATTATTATAATATTTATAGTGATACAAGGCCTATGTTTTTGCCAGATAAAAAATAATAATAATTACATTAAGTGTAATAGCAAAATCACCAAATGAAAAAGTAATACATTTGTAAATACTGTGTGCAATTTCAGTGAATAATGTTTGTTTAGTGATTGAAGGAAGGTGGCCAATCAACAGTATACATCTTGTTATCGGCCACATCTGTGTGAAATAATAAAGACTAACTCACCTTTGGAAATGGCAGTTGGAAATCGTTCCCAGCACTCCAAATGGACAGGCTCTGATTCTGGCCATTTTGCATGATTGAACAAGGTTGGATGAAGAACAATGTACTTGAGACAGTATTTATTGATTTGGTTCCTTTAAAACATTCATAGAAATGGAAATGAAACATAATTGGTGTCTTACTACATAATAACAATCCCTAGTATAGAGCTCCCTATAATTGGAAGGTTCTTTAGCTTGGGGGCTTTTATTTTTGGCAGACATTGTCTATGTAAAAAGGAATGAATGTCTGATTCACATGGAAATAGGATACGAAAAGTGTTATTATTAAAAACATGCAGCATATGTAACTCTTTATCTCCCTTCTGATGTGGACTCTCCAGTGTGCACAAGGCTTCTCAGATATTACTCAGGAATATTTCTGATATCATAAAGCCAGGGTAAATGAAGGGTCCTTTGAGACATTGTAAATCCTTACTTGTCAACACTGCTGACATACAGGCAATCCGACTAATTCCAGGAATTGTTTTCACTGTTTAGTAACACGTGATTAAGTCAAGGTCATGGTCAATTATCTACTGTATGCATAGTGACTTTACAAATGGCCTCGGCTAACCTGTTCCCCCGCACATTGACACGGTACCGGTACCCCCCTCTTATATGTAATTGTATTGTGTTTCTTTTTGAGTACATTTTTTAATAACTTTTAGTTATTTTTTAATAATTTTTTTAGTAAATATATAAACTCTATTTATTGAACTGCAATGTTGGTTAAGGGCTTGTAAGTAAGCATTTCACAGTAAGGTCTACACTTGTTGTATTTGGTGCATGTGAAAAATAGATTTAGATTTAAAATAAAATTTGATTTGAGGTCAAAATACTACACCTGAAAGTACATCAATAATGAATGCACAGTAATATAATTTCAATATAATTTTACTGCTAAATATTTGTCACTACAGAAAATGTTTCTAGATGGACAAGGTAGGCTTGCCAGTGATAGGGTGTGAATATGTATGCGTCTCCCTGATCAGCTTTGCAGTTAGTTACAGCACCTTTGTGTTGTGATGTAAATAACAGAAAAGTGGGTCAGGCAGCATTCCTTGCAGCATGTATCAAGCAGCTTGTTGTTTTTAATCCAACACTCGGGATCAGCTAATACGCTTTTCTCCACCTGCTAAATTCTTGTTTCTTTTTGCTTACTACCAATCCCTGTGCCTCCCCCGAAGGCCAGCACCAACTGCAAAATATACAATTTAATTTAGGTCACATTGTTTCAGCAAAGGAACTCAACTCAGATAAAGTGAAATAAACAGCACCTAAACTCAGCAAAAAAAAGAAACGTCCCTTTTTCAGGACCCTGTTTTCAAAGATAATTCGTAAAAATCAAAATAACCTCACAGCTCTTCATTGTAAAGGGTTTAAACACTGTTTCCCATGCTTGTTCAATGAACCATAAACAATGAATGAACATGCACCTGTGGAATGGTCGTTAAGACACTAACAGTTTACAGACGGTAGGCAATTAAGGTCACAGTTATGAAAACTTAGGACACCAAAGAGGCCTTTCTACTGACTCTGGAAAACACCAAAAGAAAGATGCCCAGGGTCCCTGCTAATCTGTGTGAATGTGCCTTAGGCATGCTGCGAGGGGGCATGAGGACTGCAGATGTGGCCAGGGCAATAAATTGCAATGTCCGTACTGTGAGACGCCTGGAAAGCGTTACAGGGAGACAGGACGGACAGCTGATCGTCCTCGCAGTGGCAGACCACGCGTAACAACACCTGCGTAGGATTGGTACATCCGAACATCACACCTGCAGGACAGGCACAGGCCGCCTATGGGCACAAACCCACCGTAGCTGGACCAGACAGGACTGGCAAAAAGTGCTCTTCACCAGGGGGGGGGATGTCGGATTCGCGTTTATCGTCGAAGAAATGAGCGTTACACTGAGGCCTGTACTCTGGAGCGGGATCGATTTGGAGGTGGAGGGTCCGTCATGGTCTGGGGCGGTGTGTCACAGCATCATCGGACTGAGCTTGTTGTCATTGCAGGCAATCTCAACGCTGTGCATTACAGGGAAGACATCCTCCTCCCTCATGTGGTACCCTTCCTGCAGGCTCATCCAGACATGACCGTCCAGCATGACAATTCCACCAGCCATACTGCTCGTTCTGTGCGTGATTTCCTGCAAGACAGGAATGTCAGTGTTCTGCCATGGCCAGCGAAGAGCCCGGATCTCAATCCCATTGAGCACGTCTGGGACCTGTTGGATCGGAGGGTGAGGGCGAGGGACATTCCCCCCCAGAAATGTCCAGGAACTTACAGGTGCCTTGGTGGAAGAGTGGGGTTACATCTCGCATCAAGAACTGGCAAGTCTGGTGCAGTCCATGAGGAGGAGATGCACTGCAGTACTTAATGCAGCTGGTGGCCACACCAGATACTGACTGTTACTTTGATTTTGAACCCCCCCCCCATGTTCAGCGACACATTATTCCATTTCTGTTAGTCACATGTCTATGGAACTTGTTCAGTTTATGTCTCAGTTGTTGAATCTTGTTATATTCACACATTTACACGTTAAGTTTGCTGAAAATAAACACTGTTGACAGTGAGAGGGCGTTTCTTTTTTTTCTGAGTTTATGACTGTGCACTTCTTGAACATTATTACACACACACACACACACACACACACACACACACACACACACACACACACACACACACACACACACACACACACACACACACACACACACACACACACAGTACATACACACTGTATTACCACACACACACACACACACACAGAGTACATACTGTACTGTATTACCTCAATTACCTCAACTACCTCGTACCCCTGCACATTGACTTGGTACTGGTACTCCCATATAGCCTCGTTATTACCTCGTACCCCTGCACATTGACTTGGTACTGGTACTCCCATATAGCCTCGTTATTACCTCGTACCCCTGCACATTGACTTGGTACTGGTACTCCCATATAGCCTCGTTATTGTTTTTATTGTGTTACAATTTACATTTTTATTAATCAAATATTTGTCTAATTTAGACCGTTCAGATAAATAGAGGGATATCATACTCAATATAAAACCACATAACAAAACACACCCAACCTTTAGTTAGTAGTAAGGAATTAAGAAAATGGCCATAGCATTTTCATAGTCTTATATCCACCTGCAGTAAGTAAATAAATAGTTAGACCAAAATGGCCACCAGAAAGTCCAGTATGTATACTCTGGTCTAACTGACTTTGCTTCAGTAAGACCATTCCTCTCACCCTGAAGAATTTAAACAGCAGCCTCAGCAGCACCACCAGCCAGCCAGGCAATAGAGCACCAGCCTTATCACTTAATGGATTATTACATTGGAATGTCAGCCTTTCTCTTCGCTGCCATTTAAACGGAACAGAGCAAGCAGTTCTCCAGCTCAAACAGAGGAGGACAACCAACGAATGAATAACGGAACACTTTCATTCATTCTGAAGAAAAAACCCATAAAAACACAGTGGCAACAAAGCCAAGTGTGTGATGGAATAATCTCCCTGCATCAAGAGGGGGCGGCCCAGAATTGATTGTAAGAGCTTTTTGTTTGCCTTGCGTGCCAAATTGTTATCTCCCATTAAAGGAGTGCGTACACAGCCTTGTACCCAGACATAAATCATAGAGCTTGGGCTCTCTGAGGCTTAAGGAGGAGCAATCCATTACCTTCCAGTAGACATAGAGGAAGTACCTGAGCCTGCTCCCTGGGCTACTCTTATCATCATAATCATCCCCCTTAAGTGATGCAGTCTGGGACATAGACACCAACCCGTGGCGCACTGAGATGCACTCAAACATCCAAGACAGTGTGACAATAAGGCTCATGGAGACATGGATAGACAAGTACACAGAGTCCGATCAGTGTCCACAGGCATGACTTTGGTGTCTGTATCAACATATAATTTTTCTCCAGTATCTTAATCTATGGTCAAAGGTATTTTACAGACCAAATATTCTCTGATATACAACTTTACAATAATATATCTGTCTATCATCCATTCACTTACACATTTCATATGCCTCTGTTCTGTTTTCTAATTGACAGTGGTAACTCAAAAGACTCTGTTAACTTCTCTGGGAGTTGGGTTATTTCTGTGAGGATTGTGTGTGAGAAGTGTAGTGGAGAAGTGTGGGGGAGATAGGGGTCAGGGTGAGTCAGTCACTGGCCTCTGGGTGGAGCGGTCAGTCTGTGGGGGAGAAGTGTGGGGGAGATAGTGGTCAGGGTGAGTCAGTCACTGGCCTCTGGGTGGAGCGGTCAGTCTGTGGGGGAGAAGTGTGGGGGAGATAGGGGTCAGGGTGAGTCAGTCACTGGCCTCTGGGTGGAGCGGTCAGTCTGTGGGGGAGAAGTGTGGGGGAGATAGGGGTCAGGGTGAGTCAGTCACTGGCCTCTGGGTGGAGCGGTCAGTCTGTGGGGGGGAGAAGTGTGGGGGAGATAGGGGTCAGGGTGAGTCAGTCACTGGCCTCTGGGTGGAGCGGTCAGTCTGTGGGGGAGAAGTGTGGGGGAGATAGGGGTCAGGGTGAGTCAGTCACTGGCCTCTGGGTGGAGCGGTCAGTCTGTGGGGGAGAAGTGTGGGGGAGATAGGGGTCAGGGTGAGTCAGTCACTGGCCTCTGGGTGGAGCGGTCAGTCTGTGGGGGAGAAGTGTGGGCGAGATAGGGGTCAGGGTGAGTAGGTCACTGGCCTCTGGGTGGAGCGGTCAGTCTGTGGGGGAGAAGTGTGGGGGAGATGGGGGTCAGTCACTGGCCTCTGGGTGGAGCGGTCAGTCTGTGGGGGAGAAGTGTGGGCGAGATAGGGGTCAGGGTGAGTCAGTCACTGGCCTCTGGGTGGAGCGGTCAGTCTGTGGGGGAGAAGTGTGGGGGAGATAGGGGTCAGGGTGAGTCAGTCACTGGCCTCTGGGTGGAGCGGTCAGTCTGTGGGGGAGAAGTGTGGGGGAGATGGGGGTCAGTCAGTGGCCCCTGGGTGGAGTGGTCAGTCTGTGGGGGAGATAGGGGTCAGGGTGGGTCAGTCAGTGGCCCCTGGGTAGGGCTGTCAGTCTGTGGGGGAGAAGTGTGGGGTAGATGGGGGTCAGCGTGGGTCAGTCAGTGGCTCCTGGGTGGAGTGGTCATTCTGTGGGGGAGAAGTGTGGGGTAGATGGGGGTCAGAGTGGGTCAGTCAGTGGCTCCTGGGTGGAGTGGTCAGTCAAGTGTGGAGGACAAATCCCCCTTGCCGATATTGGTTAATGACATTTCAAGAAGGGATGAGTTGGCTTGTATCCCTATAAGCACATAAGGACTGTAGTACAATTCTTTCAAATCAAATATCATCTATTCCTCTGAATCTGCTCAGCAGTCTGTGGACAAGTGCAGGGCATCTCCGATGGCAGGTTCAATCCACACCATGACTATAATTAGTAATAGGATGCTGTTAGACTGGGGGCATAACAGCAGTGCAGTGGCAGGACAACATTGCATTTTGGCCAATAGTTCAGCTGTATTTAAACTGAGGAAAAGTATAAAAACGGGAATAAAAAAAAAAAAGTCCTTATAGTTCTTTGCAATTCTTACTCATTCGGCAGGTGGCCTAGTGGTTAGAGCATTAGGCCAGTAACCGAAAGGTTGCTACATTGAATCCCCAAGCTGTCAAGGTAAAAATCTGTCATTCAGCCCCTGAACATGGCAGTTAACCCACTGTTCTTAGGCCGTCATTGTACATAAGAATTTGTTCTTAACTGACTTGCCTAGTCAAATAAAGGCTAAAAAAATAAATAAACAAATTCAGACCCTAGTCAGTATCCTTCCTCCTCTGTTCAAACAAATGGCCCTCATCTGTCTGGGATGGTGAGGGAGTTTAGCCTTATTATGGACCTCAGCTGAGATTATAGTCAGTGGCTGAAAAGAACAATGCCAGGAATTGTCAGGCTATTGTATGTTTGCTAATACTCCATAAAATCTTTCATTTTGTATTGAAATCCTGAATTTTGAATGTAGGGTACTATTTCCCATAGCACATTAGAAATGTACTAAGGCATCTTCAAAGCATATACAGTAGGCTGATGCTGTATAAGAGTTGCTCTCTCCTTTACTCACCTGCCATCTACCCACACTGACTCAGTAGGTCAATTAAAAACCCCACACCAGTGTTTGAACGCTCATCAAATATAAAACAATAATTTATTATTTCTCTCATTTGACAAGACATCAAATTGGGTGGCTAAGTAAGGATTTGTTAAGCTGTGTCATTTGGAGTCCTACGAAGGCAAGGCGACTACAATGTGCTTCAATAATAACAGAAAGATTTTTGATTTTAAAAAAATGCGTGACAGTTTACCTCTATCCTGATACATACACAATATCACTTCTTGAAGGTAGAATATGTAACAGATGATACCCACTCGTTGTATAACTTTTTAAAAACAGCACCCATCGAGATCTTCAATAACTAAAAAGTGTTTTGTTTATAAAAAAAAACAGAGGTTGAGTTACATTTACAAAAGTATTTTGCGGATTACGTGCTGACCTTGAAGCTAAATATTTATGTATTTCTTTCAATACGAAAAAGTTATGTACACTACATTCCCAAAAGTATGTGGACACCTGCTTGTCGAACATCTCATTCCAAAATCTTGGGCATTAATATGGAGTTGCTGCTATAACAGCCTCCACTCTTCTGGGAAGGTTTTCTACTAGATGTTGGAACATTGCTGCGGGACTTGCTTCCATTCAGCCATAAGAGCATTAGTGAGGTCAGGCACTGATGTTGGGCGATTAGGCCTGGCTCGCAGTCAATGTTCCAATTCCTCCTAAAGGTGTTCGATTTGGTTGAGGTCAGGGCTCTGTGCAGGTCAGCCAAGTTCTTCCACACCGATCTCGACAAACCATTTTTTTATGGACCTCGCTTTGTGCACAGGGGCTTTGTCATGCTGAAACAGGAAAAGGCCTTCTCCAAACTGTTGCCACAAAGTTGGAAGCACAGAATCATCTAGAATGTCAAAATATACTGTTAAGATTTCCCTTCACTGGAACTAAGTTGGGGAAGGCCTTTTTCACTGGAACTAAGTTCGAGTGAAGGGAAATCTTAACACAACAGCATATTTTTGACATTCTAGATGATTATGTGCTTCCAACTTTGTGGCAACAGTTTGGGGAAGGCCTTTTCCTGTTTCATCATGACAATGCCCTCATGCACAAAGCGAGGTACATAAAGAAATGGTTTGTCGAGATTGGTGTGGAAGAACTTGACTGACCTGCACAGAGCCCTGACCTCAACCAAATCAAACACCTTTAGGAATAATGGTCTGGGGCTGTAGTTCAAACCATGAAAAACAGCCCCAGACCATTATTCCTCCTCCACCAAACTTTACAGTTGGCACTATGCATTGGGGCAGGTAGCGTTCTCCTGGCATCCGACAAACCCAGATTTGTCCGTCGGACTGCCAGATGGTGAAGCATGGTTCATCATTCCAGAGAACGTCTTTCCACTGCTCCAGATTCCAATGGCGACGAGTTTTACATCACTCCAGCCGACACTTATCATTGCACTTGGTGATCTTAGGCTTGTGTCCGGCTGCACGGCCATGGAAATCCATTTCATGAAGCTCCCGATGAACAGTTATTGTGCTGACGTTGCTTCCAGAGGCAGTTTGGAATTTGGTAGTGAGTGTTACAACCGTGGACAGACGATTTTTACGCGCTACACGCTTCAGCACTCGGCGGTGCTGTTCCGTGAGCTTGTGTGGCCTTCCACTTCACGGCTGAGCCGTTGTTGCTACGAGGCGTTTCCACTTCATTATCACAGCATTTGCAGTTGACTGGGGCAGCTCTCGCAGGGCAGAAATTTGATAAACTGCCTTGATGTAAAGTTGGCATCCTATGACTGTGCCACGTTGAAAATCACTGAGCTCTTCAGTATGGGCCATTGTCCTGCCAATGTTTGTCTATAGAGATTGCATGGCTGTGTGCTCAATTTTATACACCTGTCAGCAACGGGTGTGGCTGATATAGCCAAATCCTCTAATTTGAAAGGGTGTCCCCATACTTTTGCATACACAGTGACTTCGGAAACTATTCAGATGCCTTGACTTTTTCCATATTTTGTTACGTTACAGCCTTATTCTAAAATTGATTAAAAAATATATAATCCTCAGTAATCTACATACAATGCCCCATAATGACAAAGCGAGAAAAAATAAATACCTTATTTACGTAAGCATTCAGACACTTTGCTATAAGTCTCAAAATTGAGCTCAGGTGCATCCTGTTTCCATTGACGTTTGTACAACTTGATTGAAGTATACCTGTGGTAAATTCAATTGAATTAAAATGATTTGGAAAGGCACACACCTGGCTATATAAGTTCCACAGTTGACAGTGCATGTCAGACAAAAACCAAGCCATGAGGTCGAAGGAACTGTCCCTAGAGCTCCAAGACAGGATTGTGTTGAGGCACAGAGCTGGGGAAGGGTATCAAAACATTTCTGCAGCATTGAAGGTCCCCAAGAAAACCGTGGCCTCCATAATTCGTAATTGGAAGAAATCTGGAATCACCAAGACTCTTCCTAGAGCTGGCTGCCTGGCCAAACTGAGCAATCAGGGGAGAAGGGCCTTGGTCAGGGAGGTGAGCAAGAACCCAATGGTCACTCTGACAGAGCTCCAGGGTTCCCCTGTGGAGATGGGAGAACCTTCCAGAAGGACAACCATATCTGCAGCACTCCACCAATCAGGCCTTGTTGGTAGAGTGGCCAGACGGAAGCCACTCCTCAGTAAAAGGCACATGACAGCCCGCTTAGAGTTTGCCAAAAGGCACATAAAGACTCTCAGACCACGAGAAACAAGATTCTCTGGTCTGATGAAACCAAAATTGAACTCTTTGGCCTGAATGCCAAGCATCACGTCTGGAGGAAACCTGGCGTCATCTCTACGGTGAAGGATTGTGGTGGCAGCATCATAGTGTGGGGATGTTTTTCAGGGACTGGGAGACAAGTCAGGATTGAGGCAAAGCTGAACGGAGCAAAGTACAGAGAGATCCTTGATGAAAACCTTCTCCAGAGCATTCAGGACCTCAGACTGGGGTGAATGTTCACCTTCGAACAGAACAATGACCCTAAGCACACAGTCAGGGAAATGCAGGAGTAACTTTGGGACAAGTCTCTGAATGTCCTTGAGTGGCCCAGCCAGAGCCCGGACTTGAACCCAATCGATCATCTCTGGAGAGACCTGAAAATAGCTGTGCAGCAACGCTCCCCATCCAACCTGACAGAACTTGAGAGGATTTGCAGAGAAGAATGGGAAGAACTCCCCAAATACAGGTCTGCCAAACCTGCAGCATCATATCCAAGAACACTCGAGGCTGTAATAGCTTCCAAAGGTGTTTCAACAAAGTACTGAGTAAAGGGATTCTGAATACTTATGTAAATGTGATATTTCTGTTTTTTTTATTTTATAAATTAGCAAACATTTCTAAACACCTGTTTTTGTTGTGTCGTTATGGGGTGTAGATTGATGAGGGAAAAATGATTTAATACATTTTAGAATAAGGCTGAAACGTAACAAAATGTAAATGGGTCTGAATACTTTCCGAAGGCACTGTATAGTGTATAACAGTAAAATACTGATAAGAGATACTTGTTAAAAACGTAATAAAACAAAAAAATGTGTAAATGTTGGCTGCTCTTTACTTATGACAAACGGTCTTGACACACAGAACAAAGGTAGAAACTCACTGGGCACACACTGGTTGAGTCAACGTTGTTTCCACATCATTTCAATTCAATTACGTTGAGCCAAAATGCCCAGTTGGAAATGTGCCCAGTGGAAAGTTATTGAAAGTATTTGAAAACAGTATTATCCTGTCAATAATCATCTTCAAAGTCCATCCATGGAACACTTTGTAAAGTATCTCTCAACCGCCCGCAGGGGCCAAAAGGTCCTTCAGAAAGGCTTTACCTGTTTAATATTTACAAAATGTTGCCACATTGAACGAGGCAGAAATCTGTACCCCAATCGGTAGTGTCCTATTTACAGTACATTACACCCCAGGCCTGGCCTGTCCTGTCTGCCTCCTACACTGTGGTGACAGACAGGAGGGAGTTGTACACTCGCGTGCCGTCAGGCGACTTAGCACCGTGGGTCAAAAGTTCCTGGATAGTCATCCAATTGTCAAAGATTTTCTTGTTCCTCTTTTTCATCATCTTTTTGTGGCTCAGCTCAATGATATTGGGCTCCTTCTTGTCGTCATCCAGGCTGGCCTGTTCCTTCAGGCAGTCGGCGCGGCTCTGCTTCATGAACTCGCGGCGCTGTTTCTGCTCCTTGGCGCGCACCGCGTGCTGCTTCCTCTCCTCCTTGCTCCAGTACCGCCCGATCTTCAGCTCGCTGATGGCGTCGTCGTCTGTGGTCATGCCGCTGCGCTCCTCGCGGATACGCAGGGCGCGCTCCTTCAGCAGCTTGTCCCTGATGGGCCTCTTGGTGATGTAGCGTGTGCCATCGCTGCGGATCTTCACCTTCCACTCCTTCTTGGGCTCCAGCATGTCTCTGGGGGTCACAGGGTCACCGCGGCTGACCAGACTGACCAGGCTCATTTGGCTCTGGGCATATTCCACGGCAGACTTCTGCTGGATCAGCTGCATGTAGCTCTGGTAGTGCTGGGCATGGGCCGGGATGTGGGCGTGTTTGTACAGGGAGCGGGGCTGGGCCAGCTTGTGAGTAGACTCTCCCAGCTTACACTCCTTCTCCTCCGCCTGCAGGTCACACTCAGACTCCTTCGAGGAGGAGGGCCTGATTCTGCCGGGACCATCGGCCTCTTGGACAGGAGACAGCAGGGGCTTGAGGATCTTGTTGTTGAGCCCTGTGCTGCTATAGGCCCCGGCCTCGCCCTGGTTCTCTTCCCTCCTTTGGAGGGAGTTGTCTGGGGACAGCTCCAGGGTGAGGGGGGTGCTGCGGCAGCTCTCTCCAGTGTTGTAGGCGCTGGAGCTGTCCTTGTCCGACTTCTCGGGAAGTTCGTTAATGTCAGAGAGCTCGTGGCGGCGCGCATCGATGCTGGTGTTGTAGTTGCGGAACCCGCTGTTGTGCAGCATCCACGACTCACGGTACTGCTCCCTTAGCTGCTGCATCTTGTGGGCCCGGACGATGTTGAGGCATTCAAGCTCAATGCTGTGCAGCTCCTCGTTCAGCAGCTCCAGCTCCTTGTCCACCCCCTCTTCGGCCCTTCCGGCCCTGGCACTCTGGCAGTACAGGCCATGGGGGCCCCCCACGCTCCTCACCTGGCACTTCAGCTCCAGGAGCTCTCGGAAGCGCTCACACTCATCTGCAGGGATACCCAGGAAGTCAGCATGGTCGTAGTCTGCAGAGATGAAGGACTCACTGCTGAAAGGCAGTTCAGTGCTGCCCAGGGTGTCCTGGCTGTAGGTCAGCTTCCTGCGGCTGCGGCTGCAGCTGCCCAGTGTGTTGGAGGCTGTAGTCTGGTCATCCCCCAGGTTCTCCTGCTCAGAGCTCTCGTCGTTGCGTGTGCTCTCGTCGGTGCGCGTGCTCTCGTCGGTGCGGCCAACCCCACTATCCTTCTCGTGGTGGTTGGACAACAGGGTGGCTGTGTCCGTTGTTCCACCATCCTCCTCATGCTTCTTCTGCAACACCAGACAATAGGATTAATAATTGAATCACCTTTTAACACACATTAGTAGTTTTCTCTGTACTTATCATTGACTATGTGAACCTACCCACATCACTGCTACTACATTTCAGTATGTAGAGTACTGTGGGCCATTATGGCAACTGAGCATATGTTACCCTGTATGGAATTGGCTCATCTTCAGCAACATGCAGGTGAGCATATGTGAATCTATGATTGATCAAGCCATCTTGTTGACTCACGCTGTGTGTACTGTGTGTGTCTACAGTGCTGAGGGGCTCTATGCTGGCTGCTGTACCGTACCTGCTGCAGCATGCTGGCGGTGAACTGCATGGCCTGGTGGTGCTGCTGCTCCAGCATGTCCATGTGGAGGTCATCCAGGAAGTCATTCCTGTCGTCATCCATCCAACCCTCATCCAGCTAGGACACAGGGGACAGGAGGGAGAGGGAGGAGGATGTTAGTCTCTTCCAATTAAGGCTACAGTACAACTCAGGAAACTGAGTTTATACATGCCTAGTACTAGAGAGGGGTCTAGGAGGTGGGTGGTGAGATTACCTGGATCTCTGGTCTGGCTACCAGTAGGCACACATTCTGATTCTCCTCACTGGTCAACAAAGCCACAGCATCCTCTCGGTTCTGGATCTCAATTCCATTGATCTAAATGGAGAAGTAGAGGAATGGAATCAGAAATGGGCTCCGAAATGGTCATGCACAATATATTATTATAAAGTTTCTTGTAAGTATTGAGAATGTTCATCCTTACCTGGATAATTCTATCTCCCTCTCTGATCCTACCATCCTTTGCAGCGATGCTGTTTGGGTCAATCTAAAGAAATAACGCAGAGCATGTTTTCATTTCAAGCAGACTTTCAGTCACAGAGGAAAGACAGCATAAAGACAATACAGTTCTTATCTGCAGGTTTTGATATTCTTAATTCAGAGGTGTACTGTCTGTTACTTTAGTGACCATAAGATGATACATGAAGTTCTATCCAACCAGCACCTATTATTCCTGCTTCTTCTTTACATCATAACCGCGACAACAGTATACCAGGGAGGGGGAACCAAGGGAAAAGGGCTTGTCTCTTTTCTTTCAAAAAATGATGTCTGTATCTGGCCATGCCTGCAGATGTGCTACATACCTCACTGACATAGATCCCAGTCTCGTCCTCATCATCAGTCCTGTAGCAGACAGTCAAACCAAGCTTGTCCTGGATGTTGGTTCTGTACAAATCCACTTCCTGCAACAAGGCAAAAACAAAAACATTTAAATCACAGATCTCTCTCTCAATGTGTGGAGTGGAGTTCCATGGTTGCTGTTGTTTTATTATACACCCAGCAGTATATTGAGTTCAACAAAGGTCCATGAACACACAATGATCCATCCATCACAATAATGGCTCCTTCAAGACGATGCCCTGTATCTCTTGGAGACAGTGACAGAATGAACGATGATCCACTGGTTTGCAGCTGAGCAGTATCCCATTTGTCACTAGTCAACACCTGTAATCTGTGAGATACAGACCCTGATACTAGCTGTCCTATGCCTCTGGGTCAGGGGGGTAGAGAGGGTTAACCGCCCAACGCAACTGTTCTCTACCACGGCAGCTGACTATTGAAATCCCCCCTAATCTCCAAAACAGAACATGCAGAATACTCTGTGGTTTCAGACAGGGTTTAAACAAAACAATTGAAGGATTTCCATAAACACACAAACAAAGAGTAAAGTGTATTATTTTCCTGTTACAGTACAATATCCCTTTAAAATGACCTTTCATCTGAACTGATGGCCAGACCTCATTCACACCTCTGTTGTGGAACTACATAAGAAGCCGTTTAGATGTAGCATAGCATCAGTATGCAAATGTTTCAGCACCAGCATAGATAAAGCAAAGCAGTGCGACACAAACAACAACACAGAGTTACACATAAACAAACGTACAGTCAATAACAAAACAGAAAAATCTATGTACAGTGTGTGCAAATGTAGTAAGATTACGGAGCTAAAAAATAGGCCATAGTGGCGAAATAATTACAATTTAGCATTAACACTGGAGTGTTAGATGTGCAGATGATGATGTGCAAGTAAAGATACTGGGGTGCAAAAGAGTAAAAAAATATGTAACAATTTGGGGATGAGGTAGTTGGGTGTACTATTTACAGATGGGCTGTGTACAGTCGTGGCCAAAGGTTTTGAGAATTACACAAATATTAATTGCCACAAAGTTTGCTGCTTCACGGTTTTAAGTTCCTCGGCATACACATCACGGACAAACTGAATTGGTCCACCCACACAGACAGCGTCGTGAAGAAGGCACAGCAGCGCCTCTTCAACCTCAGGAGGCTGAAGAAATTTGGCTTGTCACCAAAAGCACTCACAAACTTCTACAGATGCACAATCGAGAGCATCCTGTCGGGCTGTATCACCGCCTGGTACGGCAACTGCTCCGCCCACAACCGTAAGGCTCTCCAGAGGGTAGTGAGGTCTGCACAACGCATCACCGGGGGCAAACTACCTGCCCTCCAGGACACCTACACCACCCGATGTCGCAGGAAGGCCATAAAGATCATCAAGGACCACAACCACCCGAGCCACTGCCTGTTCACCCCGCTATCATCCAGAAGGCTAGGTCAGTACAGGTGCATCAAAGCAGGGACCGAGAGACTGAAAAACAGCTTCTATCTCAAGGCCATCAGACTGTTAAACAGCCAACACTAACATTGAGTGGCTGCTGCCAACACTGCCTCAACTCCAGCCACTTTAATAATGGAAATTGATGTAAAAAATATATCACTAGCCACTTTAAACAATGCTACTTAATATAATGTTTACATACCCTACATTACCCATCTCAAATGTATATGTATATACTGTACTCTATATCATCTACTGCATCTTTATGTAATACATGTATCACTAGCCACTTTAAACTATGCCACTTTGTTTACATACCCTACATTACTCATCTCATATGTATATAATGTACTCGATACCATCTACTGCATCTTGCCTATGCCATTCTGTACCATCACTCATTCATATATCTTTATGTACATATTATTTATCCCTTTACACTTGTGTGTATAAGGTAGTAGTTTTGGAATTGTTAGGTTAGATTACTACATTGTCGGAACTAGAAGCACAAGCATTTCGCTACACTCGCATTAACATCTGCTAACCATGTGTATGTGACAAATAACATTTGATTTGATTTTATATATATCTTTGTCAGATGTTACTATGAAATACTGAAGTATAATTACAAGCATTTCAGAAGTGTCAAGGCTTTTATTGACAATTACATGAAGTTGATGCAAAGGGTCAATATTTGCAGTGTTCGCCCTTCTTTTTCAAGACCTCCTCAATCCGGCCTGGCATGCTGTCAATTAACTTCTGGGCCACATCCTGACTGATGGCAGCCCATTCTTGCATAATCAATGCTTGGAGTTTGTCAGAATTTGTGGGGTTTTGTTTTTCCACCCGTCTTTTGAGGATTGACCACAACTTCTCAATGGGATTAAGGTCTGGGGAGTTTCCTGGCCACGGACCCAAAATATCAATGTTTTGAGATGTTGCTTCAATATATCCACATAATTTCCCTCCCTCATGATGCCATCTATTTTGTGAAGTGCAGCAGTCCCTCCTGCAGCAAAGCACCCCCACAACATGATTCTGCCACCCCCGTGCTTCACAGTTGGGATGTGTTCTTCGGCTTGCAAGCCTCCCCCTTTTTCCCAAAACATAACGATGGTCATTATGGCCAAACAGTTCTATTTTTGTTTCATCAGACCAGAGGACATTTCTCCAAAAAGTATGATCTTTGTCCCCATGTGCAGTTACAACCTGTAGTCTGGCTTTTTATGATGGTTTTGGGGCAGTGGCTTCTTCCTTGCAGAGCGGCCTTTCAGGTTATGTCGATATAGGACTCGTTTTACTGTGGATATCGATATTTTTGTACCCGTTTCCTCCAGCATCTTCACAAGGTCCTTTTCTGTTGTTCTGGGATTGATTTGCACTTTTTGCACCAATGTACGTTCATCTCTAGGAGACAGAACGCATCTTCTTCCAGAGCGGTATGACGGCTGCTTGGTCCCATGGTGTTTATACTTGCGTACCATTGTTTGTACAGATGAACGTGGTACCTTCAGGCGTTTGGAAATTGCTGCCAAGAATGAACCAAACTTGTGGAAGTCTACAATTTTTTTTCTGAGGTCTTGGCTGATTTTCTTTTGATTTTCCCATGATGTCAAACAAAGACGCACTGAGTTTGAAGGTAGGCCTTGAAATACATCCACAGGTACACCTCCAATTGACTCAAATGATGCAAATTAGCCTATCAGAAGCTTCTAAAGCCATGACATAATTTTCTGGAATTTTCCAAGCTGTTTAAAGCACAGTCAAGTTTGTGTATATAAACTTCTGACCCATTGGAATTGTGATACAGTGAATTATAAGTGAAATAATCTGTCTGTAAACAATTGTTGGAAAAATGACTTGTGTCATGCACAATGTAGATTTCCAAACCGACTTGCCAAAACTATAGGTTGTTAACAAGAGTTGTTAATAAACAAGTATACCCTAAGTATATGTAAAACTCAGACTTCAACTTTATCTTCATTGAGAAGGTGAGAGGGAGAGAAGGGGTGGAGAGGGGGAGAGGGTGAGAAGAAGAGGGTGAGATGGGTAGAGAGGAGGAGAAGAAGAGAGTGGGAGAGAAGGGGTGGAGAGTGGGAGAGAAGGGGTGGAGAGGGGGAGAGGGTGAGAAGAAGAGGGTGAGATGGGTAGAGAGGAGGAGAGGGGGAGAAGAAGAGGGTGAGATTGGTAGAGAGGAGGAGAGGGGGAGAAGAAGAGGGTGAGATTGGTAGAGAGGAGGAGAGGGGGAGAAGAAGAGAGGGGGAGAAGATGAGAGGGTGAGAAGATGAGAGGGTGAGATGGGTAGAGAGGGTGAGATGGGTAGAGAGGAGGAGAGGGGGACAAGAAGAGAGGGTGAGATGGGTAGAGAGGGTGAGATGGGTAGAGAGGAGGAGAGGGGACAAGAAGAGAGGTTGAGATGGGTAGAGAGGAGGAGAGGGGGACAAGAAGAGAGGGTGAGATGGGTAGAGAGGGTGAGATGGGTAGAGAGGAGGAGAGGGGACAAGAAGAGAGGGTGAGATGGGTAGAGAGGAGGAGAAAGGTAGATGGTGAGAGGGAGAAAAAGAGAAGGTAGTCATCTGTCTGTTACCTCATATTCCAGCTCCTCTCGATCCATCTCCTGCTGCATGCCCTCCAGGAAATCATTGGGGTCAAAGTACTCGTGCCCAGGGGAATGCCTATGAAAGTAATTCAACACAATAAAGATAGTTGTATGGGAAATAGACCGACCTACAGAAACTAATAACACTATTGTTCTTACAGATTACAAGGCTTGTCATTATTAATCTGTTACTACAGTGTTTCAGTTAGATCTTATTACATTGCTAAATTTGGAATGAGAATGGAAAACAACTGCCCACATTATTTTGTAAGAGTGGAATCTTAAATCAAGTTTTAAGAAGTGTCTTTGGCCTGAGGTTAATCAGAAATTAAAATGTTCTGTTTTTAATTTGACTTAAATCAATTAAAATAATAATGATTGACGATTAAAGAGCAGCTGTTCCTACCGATAATGAGTTACACACATAGACTGTGAGATCTGGGCCACGCATAGACTGTGAGATCTGGGCCACGCATAGACTGTGAGCTCTGGGCCACAGCTCCAGGCCACACGTAGACTGTGAGCTCTGGGCCACACATAGACTGTGAGCTCTGGGCCACACATAGACTGTGAGCTCTGGGCCACACATAGACTGTGAGCTCTGGGCCACACATAGACTGTGAGCTCTGGGCCACAGCTCCAGGCCACACGTAGACTGTGAGCTCTGGGCCACACATAGACTGTGAGCTCTGGGCCACACATAGACTGTGAGCTCTGGGCCACGCATAGACTGTGAGCTCTGGGCCACGCATAGACTGTGAGCTCTGGGCCACGCATAGACTGTGAGCTCTGGGCCACACATAGACTGTGAGCTCTGGGCCACGCATAGACTGTGAGCTCTGGGCCACGCATAGACTGTGAGCTCTGGGCCACAGCTCCAGGCCACACGTAGACTGTGAGCTCTGGGCCACACATAGACTGTGAGCTCTGGGCCACACATAGACTGTGAGCTCTGGGCCACGCATAGACTGTGAGCTCTGGGCCACAGCTCCAGGCCACACATAGACTGTGAGCTCTGGGCCACACATAGACTGTGAGCTCTGGGCCACACATAGACTGTGAGCTCTGGGCCACGCATAGACTGTGAGCTCTGGGCCACGCATAGACTGTGAGCTCTGGGCCACACATAGACTGTGAGCTCTGGGCCACACATAGACTGTGAGCTCTGGGCCACACATAGACTGTGAGCTCTGGGCCACGCATAGACTGTGAGCTCTGGGCCACACATAGACTGTGAGCTCTGGGCCACGCATAGACTGTGAGCTCTGGGCCACGCATAGACTGTGAGCTCTGGGCCACACATAGACTGTGAGCTCTGGGCCACGCATAGACTGAGCTCCGGGCCACGCATAGACTGTGAGCTCTGGGCCACGCATAGACTGAGCTCTGGGCCACACATAGACTGTGAGCTCTGGGCCACGCATAGACTGTGAGCTCTGGGCCACACATAGACTGTGAGCTCTGGGCCACGCATAGACTGTGAGCTCTGGGCCACGCATAGACTGTGAGCTCTGGGCCACACATAGACTGTGAGCTCTGGGCCACGCATAGACTGAGCTCCGGGCCACGCATAGACTGTGAGCTCTGGGCCACGCATAGACTGAGCTCCGGGCCACACATAGACTGTGAGCTCTGGGCCACGCATAGACTGAGCTCCAGGCCACGCATAGACTGTGAGCTCCGGGCCACACATAGACTGTGAGCTCCGGGCCACACATAGACTGTGAGCTCCGGGCCACACATAGACTGTGAGCTCTGGGCCACACATAGACTGTGAGCTCTGGGCCACACAGACACACAGCTAGTGGACGACAGACAAGGCCATCATCTTCATTTAAGCATGTGTCCCAGGACCTGATATCTCACTAAGTGACAGCTGTAACATTCACATGAACTTCGGTTAGATGGTTCTGTTTTAATGAACTGGCAAAGTGACACTGTATCCAAATATTTTTCCTTTACCTGAGCCTTTTCTTTACTGACCGGTTAAGTTTTCAACAACATTATTTTGCATCAAGTCCTTTTCCAATCATTGACCATGAATGGACAAAAAAATAAATAAAGGAATCATCTTGTCTTTTAACCCCGTCCCTCCCCTTAACTCTATCCCAGCAGATAGGACAGTGTACTGTAACTCACTCCTCAGGCATTAGGTATTGCTCCAGCACAGCCACGGCAGGGGTGGAGGCAGGTAGCTTGGTGAGGGCCATGATGTGTTGAAAGGTGATGTCTGTCTGGGTGCTGATGTCTACCACCTCGGTGTCTGAGGCAGGGATAGAGGGTTTGGGGCGGGGGGCCCGGCGAAGCACATGGACCATGATGGGCTCCTTGGCCGTGCGGAAGACCTCCACTGCCTGGTCATGGGTGGCCTTGGACAGGTCCTTCCCATTCACCTGCACACACAGATGAGACAGGATATGGTTAACTATAGAAGAACAGCGTTAGGTGTCTGGATTTGACTTTGAAAAGTATTTATTTTTCAGTGGCTATATGACAGTTTGCTTGTACACAGCACACTGTTGTAACACACACACAGAGAGTAAATGAGGGGATGAGACATACTTAAATTACACTATTAATCTCTCTCTATTGCTTCCCCCATCTCTCATGTTCACAAGCTGGGGTTTATTGTAAGTAGATGGATACAGTACATTCCCAAGATGATACAACATCCCTCCTCATGTTACATAAGCCCTGATATCATCATATTGTAGATGATCACACCATCAGATCACTGGATGAGTGTGTCTGTGGATTTCCACAAAACTCCAGGAGGAGAGTTTTCCGGTTTGACAGTTGCGTGTGATA
This sequence comes from Oncorhynchus keta, assembly GCF_023373465.1. Taxonomy (NCBI): domain Eukaryota; kingdom Metazoa; phylum Chordata; class Actinopteri; order Salmoniformes; family Salmonidae; genus Oncorhynchus; species Oncorhynchus keta. The sequence continues at coordinate 19,567,317 of NC_068430.1, read as the reverse complement.
ATGTATTACTGCCTCAGTCTGACAGGGTCAAAGAATGACCAAGCAGCATAGGACATTAATTAGGACTGAGCCTCTCTTTAATTAATCAAGAAGAAGAACCTGACCTCCACTCAGAGACTAGCTGCTATGCCAGGCTGCTGCAGTATGTTAACCTGGGGAGATTATTTTGAGCAGCAGGCCGGACTGCAGTGTCACACAGAAGAAGCTAGTTAAATTGGGATGAGCCACTAAAGTCAATCCCCTCTGCCTTCTCAATCCTTATAATGAAGAGGATGTGTCATTGTATCTCATTAGGGATTTACCGTTTGTTATACATGCATTGTTTAGGTGGTTACATAATAGTATAGGACAATATTATTTCATTAAAACGTGTAGTTTTTAAGTAACAAAACATGACAAAGAAAAAGCACTGAGAACTGTGTAGCCTACCTGTTCACCAGAGAAAAAAATCCTAGACCAAACCCTAAATGACTTAAATGTAACCCCCAAAAGAACAGCCAAAACAACAAAACAGGAGTGAACTTCATTAAGATGTCAGGAAGCAAAGACAGCACCACACGAGATGGGTTGTCCTCCTGCTAGCAGTGCTGCACGGCATCCTGGGTCAGCAGCCTGCCTCTCTTCTCGGCTTATCAGGCCTCTCTCAGAGCCTTCGCCAGTTCCACTCTCAAATTCCGCAGCATTTGGAATTTGTTTGCTTGTGATTCCTGGAGGTGTAAGAGCTTTGATAGGAGAGAGCTTTGATAGTTTCAGTGGCTGGCCACGCTCTCCTCTCCCCCTGCGTGCACTACACAAACACAGGCCAGGGCCAAGATAGCCCACTGTGGGCTCACTGAGAAGACTGATGTCCAGGTGTATACCTCTGGAGCTCATTAGACATGTTCTCTCTCTCTGGATTAATTTTCTGAAAAGCGTGGAATTGGTTGAAACTGTTACTGTTTCCTCTTGCCATATTTGTCTCATTCTAATTCACAGCAGAAGTTCAGTCTTAACTGGGAGGCTGTAGAACAGGGACAGCAGCAATGTCAACCCTGTCCCTGTGACTTAATTATGGCATGTGTGCCATCCTGTATTCTGATTCCAGTCTGGTTGTGCTTGTATCTAATACCTATTATAATAGCCAAATTTGCCTACTTTCTATGGTACATTGCCAGTGCTCTGTGGTAATACTTGTATCTTAGAATGTGCTCCATGCTAAGACATCACCACAGAGCACTGAGCTGTGAGTGTGTGTGTGTATGTGTGGAAGGAGGAGGAGGGGACATTGTGCACTTCAACTTTGAAGAGGTTATGTGCTCACTAATAACAAGAGAGGATTAACGCTAATCCCAGCCTAGAGGATAATTGTATCATCTCAAATGAGTTCAATTTCCACTTCTCCAACGTCACAATTTGGCCAAAAGTAATAACTTCCATTTACAATTTGCATTTAATAATTGAGAGAAAATGGAATGAGAAGAGATGTGCCGAATCATTACGAAATTGAAATAATAAAAAAAGATGAATGTGAGGACGAGTGCTGAGAGGCTTTGGAGACGTTTGGCAAACACACACAGGCTATAAACAAACAAGTAAAAACAAAGTTCCGCTGTCACCGCTTTCTCTGTCTCTCTCTGTTCATTTTTCTGGGTTAGCAGAGTCTTGTCTGTGTGGCCGTCCCTTACTCAGACAGGCCTGTTTGCCCTGTAATCGCAGTTGTCCTTGAAGGCAGTGACCCGGAGACAAAGCCAAGCCCCTCCAGGAGAGCTGGAGCATTCTGCATAATAATACACCATTTGAAAGGAGTCCGAGATGGCATGATACAGCAGACTAAATGTTAGGAGTTTTATCATTGGCCATAAAATGAGTTGAATGTTGGACCTCAGACTCTGTCTGTGTCTCGTCCTGGAGGTAATGAGGAACACAAATTAACAGCCCAGCCACCCCCCCTTAACCTTACTCAACCCCAAACAACCATGGAATGCAAATAAATACAGATTGAGACTTTAGCATGAAGGCAGCAGGTGTGTGTGTGTGTGTGTGTGTGTGTGTGTGTGTGTGTGTGTGTGTGTGTATATCAGCCTCTCCCTGATTGCTGACCTGCTGCCAAATAGGCGTATCTGTCAATTTGTGAGAAAAGTAACTTTCATTCTAGCCCAATACTGTAGCTGTGGGCTGCCTTAAGAGAACTCAAGGCATGTGGAAGAAACGTCAACAGCACCAAGTGGAGGTGTAGAACTTTGAGTATAATTGATGAAAATATTATATTGGAAAGGCTTTACGGAAACTACAGATTTGAGCCAAGGCATACAATACAACATGTTCATGCTCCAACTAATCTTTCTTAATTAAAGAAGAGAACATCATTAAAGAAGGACTGTTTCTTTTCCTTTAGGCGATGCAGCCAGTGAGGTGAATGGAGTGGAAATGGCCAGGTAAAGACGGTACCTTTCAACAGTGGGTAGGCAGGAGAGCCCTGGGAACCTCTGTTTATATAGACACTTGTTCAGAAGGGACCATGAGTGGCGCTCACTTCTCTCTCTAAAGTCTCTCTTTATGGTTCAATACACCTCTTAAGAAAATTCTTCAAAGTCTGAATTTATTTTAACAGAGAGAGGAAGGTCGGACATGATAGAGAGAGTGGAGGGAGGCTTGACAGCTTAGTTTCAGGGGGCCTATAGCTGCTTGAGTGGCAGTGGAAGTGTTTTCTCAATGTGGGTTCATTCAGTTCCCAACTACAGTTAATCCCTTCTTTTATTTCACGTTTAAAAATGTTAAACAAAAAAGCAGTACGGCTTGGTGAGCTTGTTAATGGTCTCATTCTGAGTGTGTGTGGTTTGTGTGGGTTTTATTCTTTTGACTGACTGTGGGGAAAGTCTTTACATTTCTGAGTTAAAAACAGAGCAGTCTTTATTTACTGCAGCAGGCAGGTTTACAGAGGATTACAGAACAAATAGAAAGAAACTCATTCCGCTAATAAGCATGGCAGGCTGAAAAAGACACTACTGATTACTTTCTCCTAATCTGATATAAGCATGGGATATACTGTTATCCATAGTAGATCAATAAAATACCCAGAATCACTTCCTTTAGGCATTCTGCTGCTTTCCTCTTAATGAGCTCAATGTAAGGTGCTAATCAAGAAGGGCTTTCCTAGTTTCCCACACTGATGGAACAAGCACCTTTTACTTACAATTTGAACAACGGTTTTAACTGAGATGACTGAGAATTGCTCTGAACCAGGCTGTGCTGTGTGACATTGGTTTACACTGGTCAGGATAGAACATCTGGCCGTGAGGTCGAGTCTGTGTGTTATCCTCATGGATAACATGAGGATGGGAGTGGAGTGTGTCTGCTGGCAGTTTACCACAGCAGTCTCCGACTCTGTCTGCCTCTATCTGTTGCTGCACAGTGAAGGCAGGAGATGGAAACAAAAGGGGAGCGAGGGATTGACCCAGTGGGGTAGTAATCACTGGCAGTGGGGCTGGGACCCAGGGCTCTGTCACCCTTCACTATCTCCCTCTGCTGGCCCACAGTCACCAATCCCACCAGCAGCCCAGCAGCAGCACACACAGGCTCATTTCTCCACACCCCCCCTGTGAGGACTGACAGCGGATCATATTTTACTCCAGCAGGCAGCATCTCCTGTTAGCTCTACCATCCTTTACCCAGGACGGCTTCATCTCAGATGATATAGTAGTACACTCAGAGAAACAGCTGCTGTGTGTGTAACCCATGCCTTCCTCTCTCAATCATCTCAGAAAGCCAGGACACAAACTACAAACACACCCAATCAAAATAAACTTGTCTGTTTAAACGACAGTGACTAATGGCATCAAGCCATATCCTGCAGGGATCGCAGCAGGGCTACAGGAGCCACCTGGGGCATCCTCATCTCCACACAGGGAATTAAAGCTCTGGGTCCCAGGTGCCCCCCACAGTAAAAGGTAGAACAAAAACACACAATAAATGAAAATAAGAACATGAGGGTCAGTTCCAATATCATACTTACAATGTGCAGGGATACTGGAGTTATAGAGATAGATATGTTTAAGGGTAAGGTGACTTGGCATCAGGATATACACTACTTGACCGATGCTCGCCGAACATCTCATTCCAAAATCATGGGTATCAATATGGCGTTGGTCCCCCCTTTGCTGCTATAACTGCCTCCACTCTTCTGAGAAGGCTTTCCACTAGATGTTGGTACATTGCTGCAAAGACTTGATTCCAGTCAGCCACAAGAGCATTAGTGAGGTCGGCCACTGATGTTAGGCGATTAGGCAAGGCTTGCAGTCGGCATTCCAATTGCTCCCAAAGGTGTTCAATTGGTTGAGGTCAGGGCACTGTGCAAGTTCTTCCATACTAATTTCTGCATGGACCTTGTTTTTTGCACGGGGGCATTTTCATGTTGAAACAGGAAAGGGCCTTCCCCAAACTGTTACCACAAAGTCGGAAGCACAGAATCGTCTAGATTATCATTGTATGCTGTAACATTAAGATTTCCCTTCACTGGAACTAAGGGGCCTAGTCCGAAATATGAAAAACAACCCCAGACCAATATTACTCCTCCACCAAACTTTACAGTTGGCACTATGCATTGGGATAGGTAGCGTTCTCCTGGCATCCGACAAACCCAGACTCGTCCATCGGACTGCCAGATAGTGAAGCGTGATTCATCGCTCCAGAGAATGCGTTTCCACTGCTCCAGAGTCCAATGGCGGCGAGATTTACACCACTTCCACCGATTCTTGGCATTGCGTATGGTGATCTTAGGCTTGTGTGAGGCTGCTCAGCCATGAAAACCCATTTCATTAAGCTCCAGATGAACAGTTCTTGTGCTGACATTGCTTCCAGAGGCAGTTTGGAACTCGATACGGAGTGTTGCAACCGTGGACAGACGTTTTTTATGCGCTACTCGCTTTAGTGGTTCCGTTCTGTGGGCTTGTGTGGCCTAACACTTAGTAGCTGAGCTGTTGTTGTTCCTAGATTTTCCACTAAACAATAACAGCACTTACAGTTGACCGGGGCAGCTCTAGCAGGGCAGAAACTTGAAGAACTGACTTGTTGGAAAGGTGGTATCCTATGACGGTGCCACGTTGAAAGTCACTGAGCTCTATAGTAAGGCAATTCTACTGCCATTGTTTGTCTACAGAGATTGCATGGCTATGTGCTCTATGTTATACACCTGTCAACAATGGGTGTGGCTGAAATATCTAAATTCACTAATTTGAACTGGTGTCCATATACTTTTGAGTGGAGAGTAGCAGCAGCATATGTGATGATTGAATGTGAGTGTGTGTGCATGCATTTTATGTGTGTGCTGGAGTGTCAGTGTGCGTGAGTGTGTAGAGTTGTGTGCATAGAGACAGTGTGCATAGTGACATTTTTAAAAATAAATACAAGGGTCAACTCAGATAGTCCGTGTAGTCATGTTGTTAGCTATTTAGAAGTCTTATAGCTTGGGGATAGAAAATGTTCAGGAGCCTGGTGGTGTCAGACTTGATGCACCTGTACCACTTGCCATGCTGAAGCAGAGAGAACAGTCTATGGTTTGGGTGGCTGGAGTCTAACGATTTTCAGGCCTTCCTTTCACACCGCCTGTTATAGAGGTCCAGGATGGCAGGGAGCTTGACCCTAGTGATGTACTGGGTTGTCCTCACCACCCTCTGTAGCGCCATACGATCGAGAGTGGTGCTGTTGCCATAGCAAGCAGTGATAAAGCCAGTCAAGATGCTCTCAATGGTGAAGCTGTAGAACTTTGAGGATCTGAGGGGCCCATGCCAAACTTTTTCAACTTCCTGAGGGGGAAGAGGCGCTGTCGAGCCTTCTTCATGACTGTACGTGTGGACCATTTAAAGTCCTTAGTGATTTGAACCCTGAGGAACTTTAAGGTCTCGATCCACTGCAGCGCAGTTGATGTGGATGGGGGCGTGCTCGCCACCCTGTTTCTTGTAATCCACTATCAGCTCCTTGGTTTTACTGATGTTGTGGGAGAGGTTGTTTTCCCGGCACCACACTGCCAGGTCATTGACCTCCTCCCTGTAGGCTTTCTTAGGCCTGATCACCGGCAACGATATCATCAAAGTTATCAGCAATTTGATGACGGTGTTGGAGTCGTGCGTGGCCACTCAGTCGTGGATGAACAGGCATTACAGGAGAGGAGTAAGCACACACCCCTGTGGGGCCCCCGTGTTGAGCATTGCAGAGGAAGTCCAGGATCTAGTTGCAAAAGGAGGTGTTCAGTACTAAGGTCCTAAGCTTGGTGACGGATGTTGAGGGGACAATGGTGTTGAACACTTAGCTGTAGTCAATGAACAGTATTCTCACATAGGTATTCCTCTTATCTAGGTGGGTGAGGGCAGTGTGGAGTGCAATTGAGATTGCGTCGTCTATGGGGTTGTATGCAAATTGGAGTGAGTCAAGGGTGTCTGGAACGATGGAGTTGATGTGTGCCATAACCAGCATTTCAAAGCACGTCATGATTACAGATGTGAGTGCTACAGGGCGGTAATCATTGTAGCATGAAGCCTTCGAGTTATTGGGAACAGGAATTATGGTGGTCATCTTAAAACATATGGTGAATACAGACTGGGACAAGGAGATGTTGAAAATGACCGTGAATATGCCTGCCAGCTGATCTGCGCGTGTTCTGAGAACGCGCCCTGAAATACCGTCAGGCCCCGTGGCCTTGCCAGTGATCACCCAGTCCTCTGGTTCGGTGGGTGTTATTGTTGATGCATAAAATGTGTTGAATTTGTCTGGTAGAGAGGTATGGTTGGGCAGATCAAGGCTCCGTAATGGACTGTAAGTCCCTGCCACAGCCGTCGGAGCCTGCGTAATATCACCACACTTTTTATTCCTATATTGTCCTTTTGTTATTTTTGATGACTCTGCAGAGATCCTAATGGGACTTGTTGTACTTGTTCCTGTCCTCAGCCGTTGCCTCAGGGTTGTCTGCGATAGCCCTGTGTGTGGTAGCCCTGTCAGTGAGGGGCTCCTGGTGAATAGCAGCTCAGATACATAATGAGGAATAATGACCCTCTAGCAAAATGGCCCCCGCATCTTGGTGTGCTTTAATAAGTGCTTAAACCCCTCGCTCTGTCTGTTGAGATGGTTTATTCATGACAGTGGATTACAGACAGACACAGGGGACACATTGTGGTATTCACAGGGTAGGCCTAGAATGGTTCTCTCTTAATCATGTCATATCACTACCAACTACATTACCAGTCTCTGGGTTTGTACATAAGGCTCCAATGAAAGAGATGTGTAACTGTAAATGAACAGTTACCATCCACAGTGCAGGAATGTTGTTTTTTTGAGAAACAAATGCAAACAGAAGTACACAAGCACATTTACTTGATAGCAAGAGGTGAAGCTACCAAATGCATTACAACGATTCTGAATAGTTTTTGGCCTACAATGGGTGATTGTTTTGAACAAGACTATATACATGTAGTAGCTGAGCAGAAAGGTAGCTTATATTGTTCATCTCTCTGGGTGTTTCTGTCCACATACAGCATCACGCAGTTGAGGAAATATTATGTCCTCATAAAAGGAACCGTCCCACCTGTGTCTGTCTGTCAAATCAAATCAAATTTTATTTGTCACATACACATCACAGACAAACATATAGCAGATGTTAATGCGAGTGTAGCGAAATGCTTGTGCTTCTAGTTCCGACAATGCAGTAATAACCAACAAGTAATCTAACTAACAATTCCAAAACTACTGTCTTATACACAGTGTAAGGGGATAAAGAATATGTACATAAGGATATATGAATGAGTGATGGTACAGGGCAGCATAGGCAAGATACAGTAGATGGTATCGAGTACAGTATATACATATGAGATGAGTATGTAAACAAAGTGGCATAGTTAAAGTGGCTAGTGATACATGTATTACATAAGGATGCAGTCGATGATATAGAGTACAGTATATACGTATGCATATGAGATGAATAATGTAGGGTAAGTAACATTATATAAGGTAGCATTGTTTAAAATGGCTAGTGATATATTTACATCATTTCCCATCAATTCCCATTATTAAAGTGGCTGGAGTTGAGTCAGTGTCAATGTCAGTGTGTTGGCAGCAGCCACTCAATGTTAGTGGTGGCTGTTTAACAGTCTGATGGCCTTGAGATAGAAGCTGTTTTTCAGTCTCTCGGTCCCAGTTTTGATGCACCTGTACTGACCTCGCCTTCTGGATGATAGCAGGGTAAACAGGCAGTGGCTCGGGTGGTTGATGTCCTTGATGATCTTTATGGCCTTCCTGTAACATCGGGTGGTCTAGGTGTCCTGGAGGGCAGGTAGTTTGCCCCCGGTGATGCGTTGTGCAGACCTCACTACCCTCTGGAGAGACTTATGGTTGAGGGCGGAGCAGTTGCCGTACCAGGCGGTGATACAGCCCACCAGGATGCTCTCGATTGTGCATCTGTAGAAGTTTGTGAGTGCTTTTGGTGACAAGCCGAATTTCTTCAGCCTCCTGAGGTTGAAGAGGCGCTGCTGCACCTTCTTCACGATGCTGTCTGTGTGAGTGGACCAATTCAGTTTGTCTGTGATGTGTATGCCGAGGAACTTAAAACTTGCTACCCTCTCCACTATTGTTCCATCGATGTGGATAGGGGGGTGTTCCCTCTGCTGTTTCCTGAAGTCCACAATCATCTCCTTAGTTTTGTTGACGTTGAGTGTGAGGTTATTTTCCTGACACCACACTCCGAGGGCCCTCACCTCCTCCCTGAACGCCGTCTCGTCGTTGTTGGTAATCAAGCCCACTTTTGTGTCGTCCGCAAACTTGATGATTGAGTTGGAGGCGTGCGTGGCCACGCAGTCGTGGGTGAACAGGGAGTACAGGAGAGGGCTCAGAACGCACCCTTGTGGGGCCCCCGTGTTGAGGATCAGCGGGGAGGAGATGTTGTTGCCTACCCTCACCACCTGGGAGCGGCCCGTCAGGAAGTCCAGTACCCAGTTGCACAGGGCGGGGTCGAGACCCAGGGTCTCGAGCTTGATGACGAGCTTGGAGGGTACTATGGTGTTGAATGCCGAGCTGTAGTCGATGAACAGCATTCTCACATAGGTATTCCTCTTGTCCAGATGGGTTAGGGCAGTGTGCAGTGTGGTTGAGATTGCATCATCTGTGGACCTATTTGGGCGGTAAGCAAATTGGAATGGGTCTAGGGTGTCAGGTAGGGTGGAGGTGATATGGTCCTTGACTAGTCTCTCAAAGCACTTCATGATGACGGAAGTGAGTGCTACGGGGCGGTAGTCGTTTAGCTCAGTTACCTTAACTTTCTTGGGAACAGGAACAATGGTGGCCCTCTTGAAGCATGTGGGAACAGCAGACTGGTATAGGGATTGATTGAATATGTCCGTAAACACACCGGCCAGCTGGTCTGCGCATGCTCTGAGGGCGCGGCTGGGGATGCCGTCTGGGCCTGCAGCCTTGCGAGGGTTAACACATTTAAATGTCTTACTCACCTCGGCTGCAGTGAAGGAGAGACCGCATGTTTTCGTTGCAGGCCGTGTCAGTGGCACTGTATTGTCCTCAAAGTGGGCAAAAAGTGATTTAGTCTGCCTGGGAGCAAGACATCCTGGTCCGTGACTGGGCTGGGTTTCTTCTTGTAGTCCGTGATTGACTGTAGACCCTGCCACATGCCTCTTGTGTCTGAGCCGTTGAATTGAGATTCTACTTTGTCTCTGTACTGACGCTTAGCTTGTTTGATAGCCTTGCGGAGGGAATAGCTGCACTGTTTGTATTCGGTCATGTTACCAGACACCTTGCCCTGATTAAAAGCAGTGGTTCGCGCTTTCAGTTTCACGCGAATGCTGCCATCAATCCTCGGTTTCTGGTTAGGGAATGTTTTAATCGTTGCTATGGGAATGACATATTCAACGCACGTTCTTATGAACTCGCACACCGAATCAGCGTATTCGTCAATATTGTTATCTGACGCAATACGAAACATGTCCCAGTCCACGTGATGGAAGCAGTCTTGGAGTGTGGAGTCAGCTTGGTCGGACCAGCGTTAGACAGACCTCAGCGTGGGAGCCTCTTGTTTAAGTTTCAGTCTGTAGGCAGGGATCAACAAAATGGAGTCGTGGTCAGCTTTTCCGAAAGGGGGGCGGGGCAGGGCCTTATATGCGTCGCGGAAGCTGATGATGATCCAAGGTTTTACCACCCCTGGTTGCGCAATCGATATGCTGATAAAATTTAGGGAGTCTTGTTTTCAGATTAGCTTTGTTAAAATCCCCAGCTACAATGAATGCAGCCTCCGGATAAATGGTTTCCAGTTTGCAAATAGTTAAATAAAGTTCATTCAGAGCCATCGATGTGTCTGCTTGGGGGGGGATATATACGGCTGTGATTATAATCGAAGAGAATTCTCTTGGTAGATAATGTGGTCTACATTTGATTGAATGTAGATTTGATTGAATGTAGATTGATTGAATGTAGATGTTGATTCTAAATCAGGTGAACAGAAGGATTTGAGTTCCTGTATGTTTCTTTCATCACACCATGTCTCGTTAGTCATGAGGCACACGCCCCCGCCACTCTTCTTACCAGAAAGATGTTTGTTTCTGTCGGCGCGATGCGTGGAGAAACCCGTTGGCTGCACCGCCCCGGATAGCGTCTCTCCAGTGAGCCTGTCTTCCCACACTGCAATCTGTGACCCAATATGGGTCCAAATGATGTCTTTCTATTTCAGGATACTGCCGGGCCTTTGTGGCAAATGTAATAATCTTCATGTCATTGTTATAACCTCCAGTATTGTATTTCTATCGGCCTGGTAGAGTGCAGCCAGAGACCACCTGGTGTCATTCCAGAGAGTAAATGAAGAATAATGCTTCACAATAACCACTCAGAAAGCAGCAAAACATGACCTACTGTACAAGTACGCCATACTGAGAGTTCAAACGGCTATGATACTGCATATCAGTTGTTTTTCCATGTCTGACACTATGGGTACATTTACACCTTCTTCTCCGCAGTTTTATAGTGATTGGCAATCAATTCTCTCTCTGTCTTTAGTGCATTGCATAACTTGTTTCAGAGTGTGTTTGTGGTTTGTGCTGTTATATCTACATATGGTGTCTGTGCTCCTCAGTGCCATCCTCAGGCTTGACGGAGGAACGGGGGACATGGGCTGGTGCGAGGAGGAGCGCTCCCCTGTGGCTGCTTGCCACCTGCTACAGTGTTGAACAGATGTGGAGGCACACCAGGGTGAACCTGCCTGTTATTAAACACAGTAGTGGGCTCCTCCAGCCATCCCATCAGCATAGCCCGCTTTGTCTCCCCACCCCGCCTCTGTCAAGCCTCATTACCAGGAGAGGGGGAGAGGGGGAGGAAGAGCGGGAGAGCCATCCTGGAGCTCCAGATGTCATGCTGCTTTAATGACAGGGGTCCTGACAGTGGGGGTCAGAGCCATGTTGGACAAATATTTCATCTCATTCTCTTCTGTTTGGATGAAGGAAGACATGCTTAAGTCTTTTTGGAACAAGGTCAATTTTCATATACTTTTGATGAATATCAGAATATTTTGAAGTGAAAAATATTGCCAACAAGGGGTCCAATAGTATCTCACTGCTGTCTCAGATCACAAATGCATGGAATCTGTTGGTGTCAATCTCTTTCTTTACTCAAACTCTCCCTCTATAACGAGCTGTAAAGACGACACAGTCAAGCAGCAGTGAAAACGGTGATGAGGCCAACTCCCGTCTGGATCGGAGCTTGAATGGGGGCCTTGTGTTGGAGGTCTCATTAAGCCCTGGGTCTTCTATGAAACACAGACAGGCGCCAGGACCATTACAGGCCACTTGTGGAGAGATTAAGAGCCGTCGGTCAGACAGGACTGTCAGACAGTTTCCAGCTCCCTACCTTCACTGCCCTGACAAAAGCAGCAGAGCTTGTATCTCTGCATGGCACTTACCTTTCCAGCTGTGAGGCTTGAGCATGGGGTTCAGGCTGTTCTAGGGGTGAAGTTTACATAGAGGGGGGACTGAGACACTCCCTCCCTCCCTCCCATACCTAGCCTGCCCTGCTCAAAGCTGTAATTATCTGTACTTCTTCTGCCTTCAGGCTGCCTTTCATGCTGCTTACTAATACACTTTCCTAAACAGAGGCTTTTCAAAGGGTTTCTTCATTGAAATCAATGTCATAACTGATCTTCACATATTTGGCATAGTACAGAAGATGTTTTGTTAAGTAGATGGTTTAAAAGACATGACTCAAATATGATCTGTTAAGCCTTTTTTGTAGCATTTAGCTTATTGCGCTCAATTTCAAAAGAGTCAACTGAAGAGGCAAGGAAAATTATTCAAAAGGGATTTCTAAACCAACTTTGTTAAAATGTAATTCTTAGTAGAGATGACACACCAACTAGACCGGAGATTCGTACCCATAACTAACTAGAAGGATAGCGATGCTGTCCCTGTCTGGGAGCAGTAGGTGTGCATAAACAGTGAGAAATAGAGAGAGTAGCAGGGAGTGTTGAGGATCAATAAAACCCCAGGTAGCTGTGTGTGTGTGTGTGTGTGTGTGTGTGTGTGTGTGTGTGTGTGTGTGTGTGTGTGTGTGTGTGTGTGTGTGTGTGTGTGTGTGTGTGTGTGTGTGTGTGTGTGTGTGGCGTGGGCATGGGCAGTGTGCCAGGCACCCTGATCTAGAGGATCTGTGTGTATTATCAGTAGATGAAACAAGCCTGCTGCCTGATCCCCAATGTATCCCATCCTAGGTCTCCCTGACACAGACAACACAGACCACCCTGATCTCTGTCCGCAACCACAGCTCCAGCCCCATAGGATTAATTGAACAGGCGTGAGGGCAAACACACACACAACACACACACACACACACACACACACACACACACACACACACACACACACACACACACACACACACACACACACACACACACACACACACACACACACACACACACACACACACACACCCTTTTGAACTCTCCCATAAGGTGGCCACATGGCACTGTCTGGCACATGCCTACCTGAACTTGGGCATGCATGCAGACAGACAGATGCACGCATGCATGCACTCACACACGGAAAGGCCCCGAGGTCTGATCCACGGATTGTAATAATGGAAAGACCGAAGCCATGTGAAGATATATGCTGGCAGTGAAAAGACAATGTTTACCCACATCCAACTGACACAGGAGTAGGACAATAAAATAACCACAGTAAAAATAAACAATGTTCTGAAAATCAATTATTTTCAAGACACGTTGGCAGATTATTGGAAGCCTGAGACCACCCTCCCTGTCACAGTACAGGTCCGGTTCTAACAGGAAGTGACCTCACCTCAACCCCGGCCTGAGGCACACTCCTCAAGTGACCAAAATTAATCTGCACAACACAACAATCCCATGGTTTATAAGCCACTATCCTGCTGCCACTTACGCAAAAAGCCAGACGGTTTTACAGTGCAAGGAAGGTGAATCGAATTGCTAATATTTTTCTTTACTGGTAATGTCACATTGAGATGATGCTTAATCTTTTATCCAGCAGAGTGGCCTGGGGAAACCAAGGCTGACAACGTCCTTCTTTATTTATTTTGTGTATCATTCAAGTCCTAGTGCATCAATACAAAAAGTTGTATCAAGTTGAAAGGCATGTAAGCATTCTCTGTGTGATCGGGGAGGAAAGAAGGGAGGGAAGGTTGCTAATGGGCTAGTCTGAGGTTAGCTCCCACTGATGAATAGGGTTTGATGTGAAACACGGAGCAGCTGAGCGGCTTTGTCTGCTCTGCATGGCTCAGTCTGGTCAGGTGGCTCTCCCTCCAGGTAGGAGTAATGGGCAAGACAAACAGTAGGACTCCACCAGCTAACAGCCTGATAACAGCCAGCGAACAGCCAGCTAACAGCCAGCGAACAGCCAGCTAACAGCTAGTGAACAGCCAGCGAACAGCCAGCTAACAGCCAGCTAACAGCCAGCTAACAGCCTGCCAATCAACAGTAATCGACAGGGAGAATGACAACCTGGCTGTGGCTGGAGATGGAGAGGAACAAAGGAACTCGCTGCCTCCCTCTAGGACCATCTTCTTGCTGTCATGTTTTTTTGTAGGGGGCTGGTGGGTGAAAACATGAAATGGAGAAGAAGATGGGGTTGTCTGGTCCCTATCACATCAGCTGTTTGATTTACCCAAACCCAGAATCCATTTACCATCACACAAATATACCCCTTCCTCACCAGAGTCCTCTAGTCAGGGCAAAACCTTTTAGTCATTTTGAACCAGACCTGCAATGATCAAAGCAGGGTGATTTGCAGACACAATACTGAGACAGGGCCAGGGCTGTCATCTCTCACTAATGGGAACAGAACAGCTTCTTAGGGAACAATAAGGGAAATCCACACAGAGCTTGCTCATTAACTTCACTTAAATAGCCACCATGCAGCCTGCCACACAGCAGCACCCTGCTCACTAAATGGGTATGTAATATGCTGACAACACTCAGCTGGTGCCCTTCAAGGAAGAACAGAGACAAAAACCCAAAGCTAGAAAACATTACTGGGGTTCTGCTCATAAGACTAAAGCCCAGTCTGTCAGAGTGAGACACTTGGAGCTAAAGCTTTGTCTGCTGACAAAATCTGTAGTTGTGGTCTTATTAACACATTGGTAGTGCATACCTGCTTTAAGATTAATATACACTCTTACACAAAAAGGTGCTATCTAGAGCCTAAAAGGGTTCTTCGGCTGTCCCCATAGAAAAACCCTTTGAAGAACCATTTTTGGTTCCAGGTAGAACCCTTTTGAGTTTCATGTGGAACCCTTTACACATAGGGTTCTACATGGAACCCAAAAAGAGTTCTACCAATTTGTAAGTCGCTCTGGATAAGAGCGTCTGCTAAATGACTTAAATGTAAATGTACCTGGAAATAAAAAGGGCTCTACCTGGTACCAAAATGGTTCTCCGTTGGGGACAGAAGAACCCTTTTGGAACCCTTTTTTCTACGAGTGTAATAATCATATTGTATCGTGAAGAAGATAATGAAGAAGTATGTGTACACTAGAGGGAATGGTCATGTTTGATCTGAATAACCCCCTTCTGGCCACAAAGGAAACTACACATCGGTGTATCTTTCCCATCATAAGATTTTTTTTTTTGAAAAAAAAAAATGAAAAAAAGATAGTCAGCAATGAAGGACTATGTACATGTTATAAATGAAGCTATGTTCTCCCTGCCAGACAGAATTGTATTAGGCATAGCAGCAGCAGCAGCAGCAGCAGCAGCTATCGTACAAGCGTGTTACTATTAGGTTCATCTGAGGACAGAGGGGATGTAGACTGACTGGACCTTGAAGAGCCTTATGGTTCCCCACTCTACCATTCTCTTTTATTCCTGGTACCGCACTCTACCATTCCCTTTTATTCCTGGTACCCCACTCTACCATTCCCTTTTATTCCTGGCTCCTCACTCTACCATTCCCTTTTATTCATGGTACCCCACTCTACCATTCCCTTTTATTCATGGTACCCCACTCTAAAATTCTCTTTTATTCATGATACCCCACTCTACCATTCCCTTTTATTCCTGGTACCCCAATCTACCATTCTCTTTTATTCCTGGTTCCCCACTCTACCATTCCCTTTTATTCCTGGTTCCCCACTCTACCATTCCCTTTTATTCCTGGTTCCCCACTCTACCATTCTCTTTTATTCCTGGTACCCCACTCCACCATTCCTTTTTATTCCTGGTTCCGCACTCTACCATTCCCTTTTATTCATGCTTCCCCACTCTACCATTCTCTTTTATTCCTGGTACCCCACTCTACCATTCACTTTTATTCCTGGTACCCCACTCTACCATTCACTTTTATTCCTGGTTCCCCACTCTACCATTCTCTTTTATTCCTGGTACCCCACTCTACCATTCCCTTTTATTCCTGGTTCCCCACTCTACCATTCCCTTTTATTCCCGGTTCCCCACTCTACCGTTCTCTTTTATTCCTGGTACCCCACTCTACCATTCCCTTTTATTCCTGGTTCCCCACTCTACCATTCTCTTTTATTCCTGGTACCCCACTCTACCATTCCCTTTTATTCCTGGTACCCCACTCCACCATTCTCTTTTATTCCTGGTACCCCACTCTACCATTCTCTTTTATTCCTGGTTCCCCACTCTACCATTCCCTTTTGTTCCTGGTTCCCCACTCTACAACTCTATTTTATTCCTGGTTCCCCACTCTACCATTCCCTTTTATTCCTGGTTCCCCACTCTACCATTCTCTTTTATTCCTGGTACCCCACTCTACCATTCCCTTTTATTCCTGGTTCCCCACTCTACCGTTCTCTTTTATTCCTGGTACCCCACTCTACCATTCCCTTTTATTCCTGGTACCCCACTCTACCATTCTCTTTTATTCCTGGTACCCCACTCTACCATTCCCTTTTGTTCCTGGTTCCCAACTCTACAATTCTCTTTTATTCCTGGTTCCCCACTCTACCATTCCCTTTTATTCCTGGTTCCCCACTCTACCATTCTCTTTTATTCATGGTACCCCAGAGAATGGGGTACCATTCTCTTTTATTCCTGGTACCCCACTCTACCATTCTCTTTTATTCCTGGTTCCCCACTCTACCATTCCCTTTTGTTCCTGGTTCCCAACTCTACAATTCTCTTTTATTCCTGGTTCCCCACTCTACCATTCCCTTTTATTCCTGGTTCCCCACTCGACCATTCTCTTTTAATCCTGGTACCCCACTCTACCATTCTCTTTTGTTCATGGTACCCCACTCTACCATTCCCTTTTATTCCTGGTACCCCACTCTACCATTCTCTTTTATTCCTGGTTCCCCACTCTACCATTCTCTTTTGTTCATGGTACCCCACTCTACCATTCCCTTTTATTCCTGGTACCCCACTCTACCATTCTCTTTTATTCCTGGTACCCCACTCTACCATTCCCTTTTATTCCTGGTTCCCCACTCTACCATTCTCTTTTATTCCTGGTTCCCCACTCTACCATTCCCATTTATTCCTGTTTCCCCACTCTACCATTCTCTTTTATTCATGGTACCCCACTCTACCATTCTCTTTTATTCCTGGTACCCCACTCTACCATTCCCTTTTATTCATGGTACCCCACTCTACCATTCTCTTTTATTCATGGTACCCCACTCTACCATTCCCTTTTATTCCTGGTACCCCACTCTACCATTCCCTTTTATTCATGGTACCCCACTCTACCATTCTCTTTTATTCATGGTACCCCACTCTACCATTCTCTTTTATTCCTGGTACCCCACTCTACCATTCTCTTTTATTCCTTGTACCCCACTCTACCATTCTCTTTTATTCATGGTACTCCACTCTACCATTCCCTTTATTCCTGGTACCCCACTCTACCATTCCCCTTTATTTATGGTACCCCACTCTACCATTCTCTTTTATTCATGGTACCCCACTCTACCATTCTCTTTTATTCCTGGTACCCCACTCTACCATTCCCTTTTATTCATGGTACCCCACTCTACCATTCCCTTTTATTCATGGTACCCCACTCTACCATTCCCTTTTATTCATGGTACCCCACTCTACCATTCCCTTTTATTCCTGGTACCCCACTCTACCATTCTCTTTTATTCCTGGTACCCCCTCTACCATTCCCTTTTATTCATGGTACCCCACTCTACCATTCCCTTTTATTCCTGGTACCCCACTCTACCATTCTCTTTTATTCCTGGTACCCCACTCTACCATTCTCTTTTATTCCTGGTTCCCCACTCTACCATTTCCCTTTCATCATGGTCTTCGTGACCAGAGCACAAGTCCCAGGCTGTACAATGTCCAAGTGATCTTCTTCAACGTTGGTATTACAGTATACTGGAACAGAAGTAACTACCTTTCATAAAAAACAGGAATGTGTGCTTGATGGCTCGTAATACATTTATTTTCTGAAGGCTATATCGTCTCCATACAAATCAAGGGTGCTTTTTTCACCTCAGAACAGCCTCAGTTTGTCGGGGCATGGACTCTACAAGGTGTCAAAAGCGTTCCACAGGGATGCTGAACCATGTTGACTCCAATACTTCCCACAGTTGTGTCAAGTTGGCTGGATGTCCTTTGGGTGGTGGACCATTGTTGACACACAGTAAACTGTTGAGCATGAAAAACCTTGACACAAACCTGTGCGCCTGGCACCTACTACCATACCCCGTTCAAAGGCACTTCAATTGTTTGTCTTCCCCATTCATCCTCTGAATGGCACACATACACAATCAATGTCTCATTTGTCTCAAGGCTTAAAAATCCTTCTATAACCTGTCTCCTCCCCTACCCTACACTCCCCTACATATACACTGATTGAAGTGGATTTAACATGTGACATCAATAAGGGATCATAGCTTTCACCTGGTCAGTCTATGTAATGGAAAGAGAAGGTGTTCTTAATGTTTTGTAATACTCAGTGTACCTAAACATAGGTACAAGGGATGATTCATTCCTCATTGATATATTAACTTTGTTCAAAACAACAAACAATTGTTTACATGAATCAAATACCTATACAACACTTCTGGTCTATTATCATAGTGAAACATCTGCAGTCTAAGCACTTTAGTGTTAAACACATTTTAAACAGAAGTGAACTAGGGGTTAAAGTCAGAAGTGGCTGAGTCGGGAGTCAGTTGACAATGAGGTGGGTTATGATCAGCACACACTAACAGACACCTTCAGAGAGCTGTCAGCTCTCCCTCAGTCCTCCTTTATCAAGACCTCCTTTATCAAGACCTCCTCACCACCGCTCCGTGACCTCGCGCCCAGAGTTCACACAACTGCAACACCAGTGGGGATCCAGCTTGCCAGCCACAACAACACTCTACTACACTCTACTATACTCCAACCCTGTCACTCAATCTGCCCTAGCCAGACTGGCATCAAACCAACACAGAGGCCAATGCAATGGAAAAACACCAAACTACAACACAAAGCCAACACATCTACAACCTCTACAACCACATCAAACTGAAAAGGACCCAGCTAGTGAATAAATCAGTACTTACAAGACGTAATGCAGAAGTATGCCCATGAATCACCACATTCAATACATTAACATTGCAGTAGACAACAAAACATCTGTAGAACCTCTACACTTTGAGTTGACACCATCAGTGATTCAACAGCCCTGAAAGTTCAGCCGTTCAGAAGAGGGCAGAAGTAGCTTGGTTACATTATTATTACCTGGCAGACTTCATAGAGTAGTTTGTATTGCTCCTCAGGCTTCTGCAGGGTACAGAGGCTGCATCCCATGGTGGAGGAATCTCACCATACAGTCTTGCTCTCCAGTCTGCCAGGCAAGTTGTCTCTCTCTCTGGGCTGCTGGCTCACATGGAGCTGCTGACCAGGCTGCTCCGTCTCGCAAACTCACCCAGGAAATAGGTTTAGCTGAAAGGATTTACATGAAGGCTGTGCAGCCAGTCATGCACGCGTGTCCTGAGTGTGTCTGAGTAGGAGTAAGCACGCTCTACTCTCAGTCTGTCTTTCACTAACTCACTCCCTCCCTCACTCTGAGCCAGCGCCTCTCCTCAGCCCAAATACACCCCCTCATGCATATTAAGCAGCCTCTCATTGAATAATCATGAGGGACTGTCCCAATATGATGGGCTGAGCGAACCGCAGACTATGCTAGTGGAAGTTTTATTAATTAACAATAATTACGCCTATTGTGCTGGGGACAAAATGAGTGACATGGAGGCTTTTTGTAGTCACTGCAAACAAACATGATTTCCTTTTATGGGGGCAAGAAGATCTTGTCAGTCTTAATTATTCCAGGAATTTCATTTGAATGGTTTAGCATTGTGACAATGAGCCCAGTCCCATGTGCACGGAGCCACATAAAGGCATCCATCTCCAATGTCGATCTAGACAAAGTCCACAGAAATGCTCTATAGCTTTTTCACAAAAGAGGTTGACATAAAACAAAGGTGTAGATGGAATTTGAAATGGTTCATGCCCCGGGTTCATGCCCCGGGTTCAATTTAGGCTTTTTTTCACCATGACCTTTGTCACATTCTTTCTTAGGAAAAGCCAAACTATTCTTTATCCTATTGGGTGGGTAGACGGACAAACAAACAAACAAATCAAATGTTTAAGCTTCTTAAAACATAGAGGGAAGCTTCAGCCAATGGAGCCACTGATGGTAAGTGACATGCCATTCTCTGCATCCTCGGTGGTGTCGCAACGCTAAGTCAAAAGCTGCCCTTTCCAGCACCTGAGCTGACAATGGCTACAGCTCCAGTGTGCCAGACCTGGCATGGGTCTTGGTACATGCTCCGGTGCCATGCAGCCATCCAAACTGTAATGCCAATTAGGGTTTGATAGTGGGGCGCCGGGTGGCCCTGCTTATTTCGATAAGGGGTGGCAGTGCCCTCCCAGAAACAGAGTGCCACTGTCGTACCCTCTGCCTCTGCTCCACTCACGCAGTTAGTGACACATCGGTCCGTCAAGGCTGATGTCACTTGGCAGTCAGTGATCATCAAGGCCTATGTTGGGGAGTCCTGGGAGAAGGGCAACCCGCCGCTCATGTCAGTACACTGGCAAAGGTTAATGACCTATTGAGGCCAATTATGTAATGAAATGACGGATTGTGTGATAAGTGCAGGTAGCCTAGCGTTTAAGAGCGTTGGGCCAGTAACTGCAAGGTTGCTAGTTTGAATCCCCAAGCAGTCTAGGTAAAACATTTGTCGATGTGCACTTGAGCAAGGCACTTAACCCAATAAAAGAAGAAAAAATTAAATACATTTATCTTTCATCTCTCTGTGTTTCATAATTTTCCATTTCGGCAACATTAAAGAGAAGAGGATGGCATTGATATTGATTCTCGACACACAAGTCGAGAAACACACACACACACACACACACACACACACACACACACACACACACACACACACACACACACACACACACACACACACACACACACACACACACACACACACACACACAAGAATCAGTGGACCATGGACAGACACATAACATTTAGCTTACATTGATTGTACTATTGTTTTTGGAATCGTTTAGTTGTCACTGTGTTAGACTAAGCAGAGATGATTTGATGATGTTGAAATGGTCCGTAAATAGTGGGACCAACTCTTATTTTCTTTGCGATTTGCAGTAACTCTCCACTGTCCGAAATCAATGGTTGTTTAGTAGTCCAAAAATGTCAGAAACATTAACTTGATTGACCATGTTTTCGTAACATGCAATTTGCTATGTGGACTCCATCGGACAGAGGTTGCTC
Organism: Oncorhynchus keta; assembly: GCF_023373465.1. Lineage (NCBI taxonomy): Eukaryota > Metazoa > Chordata > Actinopteri > Salmoniformes > Salmonidae > Oncorhynchus > Oncorhynchus keta. The sequence goes on along the minus strand of NC_068430.1, from coordinate 19,546,072 downwards.
TATGGTTTTGTGATGAAACAAAGCTGTGGTTATATTTATTCTGCTGCTGTGGCTTCTTATTGTCTCAGCCTTAGGTCTATATAACACGGTGTCAAGGCATATGAACTAACAGGTTATAGATCAAACAACACAATTATCACAACACATAGGTTGTAATTATGGCTTTTCCTGGCTTGGCTTCCCCAGTGAGTTTAACCACACACCGCTACTAGCTCCTACAGGGTCGTCATTCCTGCGTCTGTCAGATGTGGGGGTTATCACAAAAATACATTATTTCAGACACTGGTAAACAGGGCCCCAGCCCATATCCCATGTCCTCTCTTTCATAGAGCATGCTGGGTTGTATTCATACCGGTCTACATCACATGGCTGGCTGTGTCCATGGCGTGGTGGCTGGTGTTGATAGTGGTACATGAGCACTGTGCAGGGTGTTTCCGCAGGCCAGATGTTTCCATCCGTCTGTCAGCATTGCTTCCCTCACCACTACCTCCCAGGCCTGCTCCACCATGGGCCCTGGCATAGCCTAACGTAGCATCCCAGGCCTGCTCTACCATGGGCCCTGGCTCCCAACGTGGCATCCCAGGCCTGCTCCACCATGGGCCCTGGCATAGCCTAACGTAGCATCCCAGGCCTGCTCTACCATGGGCCCTGGCATAGCCTAACGTAGCATCCCAGGCCTGCTCCACCATGGGCCCTGGCATAGCCTAACGTAGCATCGCAGGCCTGCTCCACCATGAGCCCTAGAATAGCCTAATGTAGCATCCCAGGCCTTCTCCACCATGAGCCCTGGCATAGCCTAACATAGCATCCCAGGCCTGCTCCACCATGAGCCCTGGCATAGGCTAACGTAGCATCCCAGGCCTGCTCCACCATGAGCCCTGGCATAGGCTAACGTAGCATCGCAGGCCTGCTCCACCATGAGCCCTGGCATAGCCTAACGTATCATCCCAGACCTGCTCCATCATGAGCCCTGGCATAGGCTAACGTAGCATCGCAGGCCTGCTCCACCATGAGCCCTGGCATAGCCTAACGTAGCTTCTCAGGCCTGCTCCACCATGAGCCCTGGCATAGGCTAACGTAGCATCGCAGGCCTGCTCCACCATGAGCCCTGGCATAGCCTAACGTATCATCCCAGACCTGCTCCATCATGAGCCCTGGCATAGGCTAACGTAGCATCGCAGGCCTGCTCCACCATGAGCCCTGGCATAGCCTAACATAGCATCCCAGGCCTGCTCCACCATGGGCCCTGGCATAGCGTAACGTAGCATCTCAGGCCTGCTCCACCATGAGCCCTGGCATAGCCTAACGTATCATCCCAGACCTGCTCCATCATGAGCCCTGGCATAGGCTAACGTAGCATCGCAGGCCTGCTCCACCATGAGCCCTGGCATAGCCTAACGTAGCTTCTCAGGCCTGCTCCACCATGAGCCCTGGCATAGGCTAACGTAGCATCGCAGGCCTGCTCCACCATGAGCCCTGGCATAGCCTAACGTATCATCCCAGACCTGCTCCATCATGAGCCCTGGCATAGGCTAACGTAGCATCGCAGGCCTGCTCCACCATGAGCCCTGGCATAGCCTAACATAGCATCCCAGGCCTGCTCCACCATGGGCCCTGGCATAGCGTAACGTAGCATCTCAGGCCTGCTCCACCATGAGCCCTGGCATAACCTAAAGTAGCATCTCAGGCCTGCTCCACCATGAACCATGGCATAGCCTAATGTAGCAGGTGTAAAAAGACACCCGAGTGTAGTTCCCACTTCCCTTATTCAGAGGAAATAGAAGTTAAATTGAAAATACCGTATCCATGAAAACCAGATGTTAGCATTTTCTGGCTACTCCACATAGGCTAACCATGGCACTGCTCCATGGCACTGCTCCATGGCACTGCTCCATGGCACTGCCCCATGGCACTGCTCCCATGCTCCACTGCTCCATGGCACTGCTCCATGGCATCCTCCTTCAGAGCAAGACAACCCCCTCCGGTGTTCATTCTATAGGATCCAGCCCTAGCCTTATCCATCTGCAGAGGTTTAACCATTGGAGGACTGGCAATGAATAATCATCTCTTTTCCCACCACGTTAGTTTTGAAACACCCAGCACGCCTTAACAACAGAAACAATATGATAGTATTACAGAGCTGATACTCAGGAAAACCTGTCACAGGCAAATTAAGGATTAGCTACATTTGCAGGAACTGTTATTATAATCAGTATTATAGTGTGTAGTCCAACAGCTTGTATTTAGCCCCAGTGGTATTTAGTATTTAGTGGTATTTAGTCCCACCATGACAGCCAGTGCTATGCTAGTCTTAGCCACAGTGTTGGCCTGCCTGGGGCTGGAATGAATGGAGCAATTTAGAGAGAGAGCACACTCTCTATGCATCTCTTTCACACTATATTCAAGAACAAAGAGCACACACTCAATCTCATATAGGAACACCTGAAAGAGAAGAGAGCCAGAGAGATATTCACACTGGAGAATGAACCACATGACTGACAAAGAAACAATATGGATGGGATAAAGTACAGTGGAAGTTGGAACTTTACATACACCTTAGCCAACTACATTTAAACTCAGTTTTTCACAATTCCAGACATTTAATCTTAGTAAAAATTCTGTTTTGTCAGTTAGGATCACAACTTTATTTTAAAAATGATAAATGTCAGAATAATAGTAGAGAGAATTATATATTTCAGTTTTATTTCTTTCATCATATTCCCAGTGGGTCAGAAGTTTACAAACAGTACACTCAATAAGTATTTGGTAGCATTGCCTTTAAATTGTTTAACTTGGGTCAAACGTTTCGGATAGCCGTCCACAAGCTTCCCACAATAAGTTGGGTGAATTTTGGCCCATTCCTCCTGACGGAGCTGGTGTAACTGAGTCAGGTTTGTAGGCCTCCTTGCTCACACACACTTTTTCAGTTCTGCCCACAATTTTCTATAGGATTGAGGTCAGGGCTTTGTGATGGCCACTCCAATACCTTGACTTTGTTGTCCTTAAGCCATTTTGTTACAACTTTGGAAGAATGCTTGGGGTCATTGTCAATTTGGAAGACCCATTTGCGACCAAGCTTTAACTTCCTGACTGATGTCTTGAGATGTTGATTCAATATATCCACATAATTTTCCTCCCTTATGATGTCATCTACTTTGTGAAGTGCACCAGTCCCTCCTGCAGCAAAGCACCCCCACAACATGATGCTGCCACCCCCATCCTTCACGGTTGAGATTATGTTCTTTGGCTTGCAAGCCTCCCCTTTATACTCCAAATATAATGATGGTCATTATGGCCAAACAGTTCTATTTTTGTTTCATCAGATCAGAGCGGGGCGGCAGGGTAGGCTAGTGGTTAGAGCGTTGGACTAGTAACCGAAAGGTTGCAAGTTCGAATCCCCAAGCTGACAAGGTACAAATCTGTTGTTCTGTCCCTGAACAGGCAGTTAACCCACTGTTCCTAGGCCGTCATTGAAAATAAGATTTTTTTCTTAACTGACTTGACTAGTAAAATAAAGGTTAAAAAAAGAAAAAAAAGAGGACATTTCTCCAAAGAGTACAATCTTTGCCCCCATGTGCAGTTGCAAACCGTAGTCTGGCGGTTTTGGAGCAGTGGCTTCTTCCTTGCTGAGCGGCCTTTCAGGTTATGTCGATAAAGGACTCGTTTTACTGTGGATATATGTGTGGAGTGCTTGAAAAATGAGTTTTAATGACTCCAACCTAAGTGTATGTAAACTTCCGACTTCAACTGTACGTAGACTTGATTAATTCATCACAAAAATGTGACAATGGTAATAATAGCCTAATAATCTGTCTGTTACGCCCTGATCTGTTTCACCTGTCCTTGTGCCTGTCCTTGTGCTTGTCTCCACCCCCCTCCAGGTGTCGCCCATCTTCCCCATCATCCCCTGGGTACTTATACCTGTGTTCTCTGTTGCCAGTTCGTCTTGCTTGTCAAGACAACCAACGTTTTGTCTCAGCTCCTGCTTTCCTCAGTCTCTCTTTTCTCACTCTCCTGGTTTTGACCTTTGCATGTCCTGACTCTGAGCCTGTCTGCCTGACCACTCTACCTGCCCCTGACTCTCAGCTTGCTTTTCTGGTGCCTTTGCCCCTACTCTGGATCACCGACCACTGCCTGCATGACCTTTCATTTGCCTGCCCCTGTTGATGTAATTAACATGGTTACTTCAACACAGTCTGCACTTGGGTCTTACCTGAAACGTGATAGCACGAACTGGCCATGATTGACCCAGCAGACTTGGACCAGCACAGCAATGCCATCTACTCCCAAGGAGCCCTCATTGGTCGACACGAGGAGTTACTTAGTGGTCTGATGGAAGGGTTCCAAGACGTGGCCAAATGTCACGACCTAGCATTGGATGCTTTGCGGGAGCAATTCCATGGGTTGCTTACTAGGCAGCCTACCACGACGGTACCCTCCCAACCCCTCAGTAACCCAGCTGATAGCAGCGCCGTCACCTCGATTTCCCGGGAACCCCGCTTACTTCCACCGGAGCACTACAATGGAGATTCCAGAACCTGCCGGGCATTTCTCAGTGCTCCCTCATTTTTGAGCTGCAGCCTTCTTCGTTCCCTTAGGACCCCTCAAAGAAAACAAACGTTATTACGCTGATGTCCGGGAGGGCACTCGCTTGTGCCACGGTGGTGTGGGAGAAACAATCCGCCGTCTGCCTCAGTCTGGAGGTATTCGTGGCGGAGGTGAGAAAAGTTTGAGGCTCTAGTGGCCGGTAGAGAGGCTGCCCGGAAGTTACTCCAGCTAGCAGCGGAGGGTGCCTGGAACCCAGAAGCGCTGTTCGACACGTTCCTGTACGGCTTATCGGAGGAAGTACGAGCTTGCAGCCTGGGAACTACAAACGGAACTTGACTCACTCATCACTTTAACCATCCGGATCGATGGTCGGCTACGGGAATGTAGGAGGGAGAAGAGGTCTGATTACATTGATTATGGTCCCAATCGCTCACTCAAGGATCCCACCTTGCATCTGATGAACTCCGGAAGTACCCATCTCCCCCTACTCACCCCCCTCTCCATGCCACCCTGCTGTGGGGCAACTAGTCCAAGTCTTTCCAGATACTCATTGACTCGGGGGCCGATATGAGTCTTATGGACGTTACCATGGCGTCCGAGCTGGGCATCCCCACTCAACCCCTCTCCAGTCCCATGGATGTTAGAGCACTGGACGGGCACTTTATAGGCCGGGTCACCCATCATACCACCTCCATCAACCTACGAGTGTCGGGGAACCACAGTGAGACAATGCAATTTCTGCTAATTGAGTCTTTGCAGGTTCCTGTGGTGATGGGATTCTTTTGACTCCAGCGACACAATCCCTTGATTGATTGGACTACTGGTGCCATCGTGGCCTGGAGCCTGTTCTGCCACGCTCAATGCCTAAAATCAGCTCTGCCTGCCCTGAGACGTTGCACCGTACCCTCCGTATACGTCCTACTTGTCATGTGTCTTGATGTAAATTCATGTCTCACAGCCCTTTGTCTCCTGTCTCAGCTCCTGCTCTTTTTCTCACTCTTCTGGTTTTGACCTTTGCCTGTCCTGACTCTGAGCCCGCCTGCCTGACCACTCTGCCAGCCCCTGACCCTGAGTCTGCCTGCCTAACCACTCTGCCTGCCCCTGACCCTGAGTCTGCCTGCCTGACCACTCTGCCTGCCCCTGACCCTGAGTCTGCCTGCCTGACCACTCTGCCTGCCCCTGACCCTGAGCCCGCCTGCCTGACCACTCTGCCTGCCCCTGACCCTGAGTCTGCCTGCCTGACCACTCTGCCTGCCCCTGACTCTGCCTGCCTGACCACTCTGCCTGCCCCTGACCCTGAGTCTGCCTGCCTGACCACTCTGCCTGCCCCTGACCCTGAGTCTGCCTGCCTGACCACTCTGCCTGCCCCTGACTCTGAGCCCGCCTGCCTGAGACCCCGCCTGCCTGACCACTCTGCCTGCCCCTGACTCTGAGTCTGCCTCTGCCTCTGCCTGCCCCTGACCCTGAGTCTGCCTCTGCCTGCCCCTGACCTGAGTCTGCCTGCCTGAGTCTGCCTGCCCCTGACCCTGAGTCTCTGCCTGACCCCTGACCCCTGCCCCTGAGTCTGCTTGCCCCTGACCCTGAGTCTGCCTGCCCCTGACCCTGAGTCTGCCTGCCTGACCACTCTGCCTGCCCCTGACCCTGAGTCTGCCTGCCTGACCACTCTGCCTGCCCCTGACCCTGAGTCTGCCTGCCTG